>NC_053024.1:632103148-632301312 GCF_003073215.2 Triticum urartu | reverse complement strand
ATGAGCCTGTTAAAGAACTGGCAATTGATGTCAGCAATTACCCTCTACTGTGTGTTTTCTCTCTATGATACCGCTTATATTGAGGTAAATCTATATTTATGTATCTTCAACATATTCAACAACATTTCAATATGAAAAGATGCACGTGTTAATATTATCTATATACTATAGCTAACCATTCAATTGGGGAACTCAAGAAACTTCACGTGTTCATTTTCTATGTAAATTCCATGTTCAGATATTTTCACTCTGGGCTGTGAGCAGCAGAAAATACCGGGGACTAAATTTTACATCTGAGGACGTTGGTACTGTGCTAGCTATCTCGGGTATGTGAAGTTTCTTTGCATTGAATAGTATGTTGATTGTGAAAGAGAGACATGGTCAACGACAAAATGAATGAAACAAATACGTACATAAGTAAACTGACTACTTTACACATTACATGTAGCAGTTGTTTTGAATTCTTTACCTTATGATCATCTTCGCTTGATATTGTAGGTATTGGTATTTTTGTATATCAACTCGTGGTTTATCCATTCCTTGCCAAGTATGCTGGGTTAATCAAGCCATTCCGTTCTGCAGCGGTAGGTGAGAAGAACATTTTATGTTGAGATACTTCTTTAATATCACAAAACTATTGTACAATACTAAATGCATGTGTGTTTTTCCAGGTATTATCTATACTACTTGTTGCAACATATCCATTCATAGCCAACCTATATGGTGTGGAGCTCAAAGTACTCATCAATATAGCTTCGCTTCTAAAAAATATGTTTGCGGTAAGTTCACTTATATGATCAAAGCAAAACTATTAATATATTATTATTTTTGATTCTTCACTGGAAGTGAAAGTACAAATTAGGGGTGTTCATTGTTGGGTTAAAAAATACATACAAACCCATCCTATAAAAATATTTTAGTTACCCTACTATACAAATATTTTTGGTTCTATACGTGTATGTATACTATAGAAAAGTAAGACGAGAGGTGGGGGTGAAAGCTTTGATCTTTTTTAAACCAAAATCTTATGCAAACATGTTGGTCATCTTGTTGCAGACGCAGGAAGATCAACCATATTTCCCTTTTCAAAAAGAAAACTAATAATTTGTTGATTACAATTTTTGGGAGGCTTGGAGAATCCATATTCAAGCACCCTAGTACAAATGAAATAAAATTACCCTTATAGAAACAAGGCCGGTGGAAAGTGGCTTAATAGATAATCAGTCATGAACATATTTTCATGTTTATCTTAAATGAAACAGGCAACGATTACGACTGCGTGCAATATTCTGCAAAACACTGTGGTGGTATGTAGTATAACTATCATATATACCTGCAATTGTATTAGCCTTATGGCATTTTCTTTGAGCCACTTTCACTATGTTCTAAATTCTTTGATGGAAAAATGTATAGAGGCAAGAACAAAGGGGTGTTGCAAATGGTATCAGTGTTACTTTGATGTCAATCTTCAAAGCAGCAGGTCCAGCAGCAGCAGGAGTTCTGTAAGTACAATGTTTCTTTTCTTTTATGAGATCCCTCTAGTTCCTTCTTTGCTAAGTGTGTTTCCTAGCCAATTAACTGTATTTCTTTCCTCCTGTAGGTTTTCATGGGCTCAGAAGAACACAACGGGGTTGTTCTTACCAGGTAAACACACTCTTTTCCAATCCATACTAATTGCATTTGCCTTTGCTTTAACCTGAATGGAATCGGGTACATATTATCAAGAAATACACTTATTTTATTTATCATGTGACATGCAGGTGACCAGATCCTTTTCATATTCTTGAATATGGTGGCAATAATTGGACTCTTGATGACGTTCAAGCCATTTTTCTCACTGCCGAGTGCGACAAAATAACGACCCCACAATTATGTACATTTAGAAGGTGTTTGGTTTGCCATTGTTAACGTGAAAATAATAAGAATCTCATTAGAGGACGGTACTAGTCATTGAATGTTCTTAATGTTAAAGCAAAGCTTTACTACGTAATCACAAAGGACATCAACGCTAGCTAGTACATCGTCCGCCTAGGTACAATAGTCAACATGATTCGTATGGCACAAAGTTGGTCCATCTCAGAGGCCACAACATTGGGACCTCTCCGACAAGAAATAACAAAACATGAGGCAAACCAAAGTTTCAACTAGACCTTAAGGTATTTAATTTGAGTAGCCACCGTGTATGAGTCAAATATCTTGCTATTAAGAGCATCCATCCCACCACGTTGCGAACTGCACTGATGGATGTCACCATGTTGATTGCTTCCTCCATCACGCATAACTCGACTATGAATGGGCCATGGACAAACTCCCGGCAGTTTTCTCTCGTCTCAATCACGACACGAGAGTGATCCTTCGCCACGACACTCTATCCACCCTTGTTTTGTCCCATCAACATTGATATTCAACATTTGAGCATCAAGTGCCTCCAATTTATCCCGATGCTCATTATTTGCTTGCACATGGGTATGGAAAAATCTCCAAGGCTTCTGCACATGAACATCTCACCTGGTATGCAATCACAGTGACTATTGCTCCTTTGATGTCGCCAGGCCACCACATATGCGCATTTTCCAATGTTGCACACGACTAGCTTAAAAGACCTATATGGATTAACAACCTCTCAAAAAACTATATGGAATAATAGCTCCGAGTGGAGCTATTGAGACCATCATGTGGACCCATGATATGTCCACCGACACTAGGGAACGATCCCCATGTGTCCATCCTTACAATGATACAGAGAGATGGGGAGAGGATCAAAATTGATGTGAAAAACATGTCCGGACGGTCTCATTTCTTCTCCACATATTGGGGCATGTTTGGGGGAGTCTAAACATATGGGGCAGGTTCGGAAGACCCATTGCACGGACGTCTTTGTGTCTAGACATGTCCGAATTGTCCGTCTAAATATACACGAAAGTTTTGAGGAGCGCCCTTAGAGATGCTATGAAAAAAGAGGATCCAGCATGGAGGCTAATAGGTTCTCCATAAGCTCACTCGAGGGGAGATTTGATGCCACTTGTGGCTGTCGACACAAGATTCGGACTTATGTATCCCTATAAACACTAAAGTTTGAGTGGAGAGGGATAATTCAGTCCAAAAAAACTATATGGTATGTGTGTTTGTTTGTGAGTCTTCATTGTTCTGTGTATTTAAATTTTTTTTGTGTGTTTTTAGCTTAGTTTATATTGTTTCCTATTTTCTTTCATAATTATTAGATAAAACATGCCTTGTGGGTGTCTTTTAGAAAAAACAGTGATGACTCGATGACAAAATACTACATTGAGACGGTTGGTTTTGTCTGAGAAGATGACCCCCATGGTTGTAGCATCATTGTCCTGCAGGGTTCAGTTGTAATATGTGAGGATCAGGTGTATCTTTTTTGCAAAAAGGCCAAAGCTCATGTATTAATTAGCACAAACCCTTAGAAAAACACCTTTACGAAAAAAGGAAAATACACCCAAATACTTGGGGTGATGCAACCTTCTTCCTCCTACATCTACCTGCGGCACACCGTGAGCAAGCCCATTGTTGGCTCTGGGACTTCGTCCTAGCGGAGCAAACTTGTTTAAACCCAGAAGATTGCAGAAGCAACAGCCGAAAAGTTGTTGTTGTAGACTAGACGTTGGCGCCTATGATCTGCGTAGCAGAGAGACATCTTGTAGAAGAAAATGATGAAGAGGGCTAGTAGAACGCCCCAATTTTGGCAAGACGGAGTCGGGGAATACAAACCTCACATGCTCTTTGACGTGGATCGAGACTGACTAACCTTTGTCGATTAGAATTGGAGTCAGAGGACCAAAACGAACAACCACATTGTCGGCTTCGCAGGACAACGCGACCGGGACAATCCTGTAAAAAAATGTAAGACATGAAGAATCAGATCTGAAGACACACCTGCCGGTGATATGATGAAGTATCGTCGGAACGAGGACCGGTTGGGAAGACCTTATTCCATACCGGCCGTGTTGGTCATTTGGTCGGATTATGCTCTATGTGTTGGTCATTTGACTGAATATACCACATGTTCCTCCGTGCGTGCAACTTGTTCTTGAAGGTGGAGAAGAAGAGCTTCATCCTCATGCGTTGTTGGTTGAAATTCAATGGGCAACCCAAGTGCAACTATCAATTATCAATTCCATCAAGACCGTCGACATCGGCAATGAGGAAAAAGTGGGTGATCCAACTGACCAATGATAGAGCCACCCAAGAAGGTTAGAAGCACGTTTCGGGAAAGAAGGGAGGGAGGAAGAGGAGAAGCGGGAAGAGGTGGCGGCCAAGATGGCGAAGTGGTTCGAGGGCATCTTGGCGAAGAAGGAGGAGGCATGAGTCAAGCGCTCCAACGTGAAGGAGAAAAAAAGGCGGAGAGGTTTGACATCTTGATGGCGGCGATCGAGAAGAAAATTAATCTCAAAGAGAAGAAGACCAAGCTTAAAGAGAGAAGTGTTGAGCTCGCAGACACTTTGGAGGATACCAAAATGTTAGCCATGAGGATGGACGAGTTGGATGCCGATGCGGTGATCATCGTCGCTCCGTCCATGTTAGAATGTTGAAGTGCTTGACGGTCGTGCTAGAGGTGGCTGAGAAGGAGGCGATGGTGAGGTGAAGACGGCGGTAGAGTGAGGGAGGAGGCTTAGACAACCGGTCTGGGAGGGCAAAAAGTTCTTTATTGCACGTATTGCCGAACTGGTTTTTTTTATTGGACGCATGTGAAAACTATAAACATTCGCCTCTTTTTTTTTACTGTGATCGGGCGCTATGGACACCATTTGAAATGACGGTTGGACCTTTAGGGCATGTAGTTGGATGATCGGCCTCTCATATATGTGTCCGCAGACTGGCCCGAACCCGTCGTGTATAAATAATATATATCCGTTGCTAGGGATGGCGTTGGAGATGCCTTAGCCTTTTTGAAAAAAAAAACTTCGCACAACACGTAAGAGCAACTCCAATGCGCCGACCTATTTCATCCGCGCGCGTTTGTTCGGGTCGGCGCGGATAAAAAAGTCGGCCCAACGAGCCGACCCAAACGGACGCGCGTCCGTTTTTCGTCCGCCTGCCGACCCATTTCTAGCTCAATTTTGAGCCTCATTTGCGTCGGCGCGGACTCGAAGCGGACGCAGTGGCGCATGCCTACTCACCGTGGCCCGTTAGTTGGTGGCGCATTGGTCATCCTCTCCCAACCAATATCGACAGCAAACCCTTGCCCACCCCCGCCACGTCGTTGCCGCCGCCCATTTCCATTGCCTCCGCATGAGCTGGTGCCAACACACCCTCCTCCCAACGCTGCCACCTCCCACGTCGTCGCTACCGCCGCCGAGGCACCGCTCCCCCCCACCCCCCGACGTCGTCGCGTGCAGGAAGCCGCCTCCCCGCCCCGGTCAGCTCCTTCGTCCGACAACGCCCGTTGTCCTGATGCCGACACGCTCGTCGGACGCCGCCAAACAAGCCACGTGGTCCAAGGGAGGCGCGCATCTCTTCGCCGGCTAGCTTCTTCGTCGACGCCCGCAAGTTGTTCGACGGTTTGCCAAGGTAAAAAATGGACTCCGCCGACGAGTTCTTTTTCCACAATTTCCTTTGCGACTCCGACGATTCCTTGTCCGGTGAGGAGGAGGAGATCTTGGTTGCCGTGTTGGTCCATGACCACCTTAATAGGCAGCGTCCGTTGTTCCCTGGCTCGATCCTGGGGCACCTTCCGGCGTTTAATCGCAACCGAGAGAGCGGTCATTTCCTTCTTTGGAAGGACTACTTTGACACAACCAACTCGCTGTTCAAACATCAGAAATTCCAGCAATGTTTCTGTATGGGTAGGCATCTTTTCTACCGTATTAGAGAGGGGGTGGTCGACTATGATAACTATTTCGAGTGCAAAGAAGATGTTGTTGAAAAGATTGGTTTCTCCTATTATCAGAAATGCACTGCCGCCATCCGATTGCTTGCATACGGAGTAACCGGTGATCTCATTGACGAGTACGTCCGTATGAGCGAGTCTACATGCCTAGACTCTCTGTATAAGTTCTGCAAGGTTGTTATTGCTGTGTTTGGCCTTGAGTACTTGAGAGAGCCGACTCCTGAAGATACAGCCCGTTTGTTGGCGATGAATGCCAGCAGGGGCTTCCCAGGGATGCTTGGCAGTATAGACTGCATGCACCGAGAGTGGAAAAACTGCCTTTCTACTTGGCAAGGGCAGTATAAGGGCCATGTCAGGGCTTGCACTAGCATACTTGAGGCCGTGGCCTCACAAGATCTTTGGATCTGGCACTCTTTCTTTGGCATGGCCAGATCGCACGATGATATCAACGTGCTTCAACGCTCGCCAGTGTTTGCAAGGCTTACCGAAGGCAACAGCCCGCTGGTGAATGTTACCATCAACGGCTACAACTACGACAAATGATACTGCCTAGGTGACGGTATCTATCCTCAGTGGACTACTGTTGTGAAGACAATCCCCAACTTTGTCGGAGAGAAGAGGAAAAGATTTTCCCAAGAGCAAGAGAGTGCTAGGAAGGACGTCGAGCGTGCCTTTGGTGTTCTACAATCTCGATGGGGCATCGCTCGGTATCCTATTAGGACTTGAAGCACCAAGAAGTTGTGGGAGGTGATGACTACTTGTGTGATCATGCACAATATTTTTTCGAATACGCACGAGTATGTGTATCATTCATTATAGAAGGAAGGGGAAGAAGCTCCCCGAGGTCATATTTACGATGTTTATTTACATGTGGAATTTATCCCACACCACCCAAACTTCTACTTCGGACTACTCACTCAGGGAGGATGAGCGCCCGGAACGTACCTACGATCAAGAGTTTCGGTTTTAGGGTAAAAATGTTGTGCCTGAGCATGAAAGAGCGGCAACATTTGAATAGTTCACCCAGTTTCATCGCAAAATGCATGATTGAGAAACTCACATGCAGTTGCAAAATGATTTGGTTGAGCATATCTGGGCTCATGTTGGCAACCAATAGATGTATCTTTTTTTCACATGTATTTGAGATAACTTAATTTTTATTCGGCTTATAAAACTATGCTAAATTTATTTGATTGTGAAACTATGCTTATGCTATTTTTATTTACTTGTGAAACTATACAAAATGTGTGTATATTTTGTTGAGAAACGGTGGTCAGCTGGCCAGCCATGTCGACAAGCGCGTTGGACGCACCGCTGACCCAAATGATAAAGGTTCGGGTCGGGTGTTGCCGTGTTGGGGTTGCTCTAACCCGCCCGTATCAAAGTTGTAGTGCCGAGGGAGAAAGCAGCAGGCCAACAACAGCTAGGTACTTTCTGAAGTTGGTAACCAAACAAAGGACGACCTGAGTTGCTGGCGTTGACCTCCCTTGGCGACGCAACCAACGACGTCCCATCGCTGCAATGGCCGGGCAGCAAACAGAAGCGCCGAGCGCGGCGACTTCCCCGCTGCGAACGAGAAACCAAAGGGCGCGAGCTGCAGGCAACGCAACGCAACGCAGCGGGACCGCGAAGCAGCACATGCGCGCGCGGCCGTCGGCACGCATCAACTTGCCGATACTGGCGGCACCGCGCCATGCATGCAGGTGCGGGGGCGCGAGGGAGGGGGGGGAGAGGACAGCGCGCAACCTCGTTGGATTGCGCGCGCTGGGGCCTGGGGGCTGTACTTGTCTAGTAGGAGTAGTACTACTCATTACTCTGCGCTGCTGTGCAGATCTAGCAACGCCCGGAGTCCTAGATTAACAATGCGGCTGGCTTCCCATGTGCGCATGCCAAATTGGCGTACTAAACAGCCTCGTTAGCCGCCACTGCCACTGCCACTGCCGATTGATGCTCCTGCTTCTCTGGTGCCACTTGCGATGGGGCCTCAACTCTGATAAAAGAAGGATTTAATGGCAAGTTTTGCCCTGGCTAGGTTACCTTGCCACGAGCAGGCAGATGCCGCGACAGGCGTTATCGGCGCACTATCCTCATACGGTCACATGGGACGCACGAAACCATGCCGGTTTTGTCTCCGTGCGCTCGCAGGATGGGAGGGAGGGTGGGAGAGGCTGGTTTGCGGTGGGACCAGATTCCCCGCACGGGTAGCAATGGCACTACATTCGGATGAAATGCTGCTGCATGCTGCATGTTGAGCTGTTTTTGCTGTACTGTTTGCCATTTTTCTTTCTTTCAATCTTATCACACCAAGTCAGCTATCACGTATACCTAGAATATGTGCGTACGTGTAGCAAAGTCCATATATTTTCGTAAAGAAACACAATACAACGCAGGCGCAACGTATAAGGACATCTCCAACGATGACCCCCAAATATGCTCCGGCAACTGTCCACGGGCAGGGGGACTAGTCCGCGGACACGAATGCAAGAGCCGGCCATCCAACGCTGCCCGTATACATCCGACCCTAATTTTTTTTATAGTCCATGCATTCAAATAGCCGCATATATAGTCTATAATAATAATGTTCAAATGCAGCAGCAGTTCAGATTTTAAAAAAGTTCAAATATTACGCTCCAACATTGTTGTCCCCTTTTACCGTCCACAGATGCTCAATCAGATCCTTCTTCAGTTGCTCGTGAGTTGGTCGATGCCGAATTTGTTGATGCATTTGAACAAACTCTTTAAATGTGGCCGGATTTTGGTGGGAAAGTTCAATAGGATCACCCATGTTCTCAAATTCAAGCCGGCGGCAACATCCTCACCCTCATCCTCCACTATCATGTTGTGTATGATCACACAACAGGTCATCACCTCCCACAAGGTCTCCGGATCCCATTCTGTAGCAGGTCCACGAACAACTGCAAAGCGTGCCTGCAGGACTCCAAAAGCCCTCTCAACATCATTTCTAGTTGCTTCTTGTTTTTTTTGGAAAAGTGAGATTTTTTCTAGCCAACCGGGTTAGAGATGGTGTCAAAAAGGTAGCCCACAAAGGAGAGCTATCGTCAATCAAATAGTAGTCCATGCTGTACTCATTCCCATTGATAGCATAGTGGCAAGGAGGAGCTTTTTCTTCAATCAGCCTAGCAAACAACGATGGACATTGCAACACATTGATATCATTGTGAGACCCAGGCATGCCAAATAAAGCATCCCGAATGCAAAGATCATGTGATGTAACTGCTTCAAGAATGATGGTGGGTTTCTTAACATTATCGTGATATTGCCCTTATAAAGCTTCCGGGCAGTTCTTCCATTTTCAATGCATGCAGTCAAGTGATCCAAACAAATCTGGCCACCCTCTTTCTTTCGAGATAGCCAAGAGCCTCTCGGTGTCTTCCACAGTTGGTTCTCTCAGGTACTGAGGTCCAAACACCTCGACCACGACAGTTGCAACCCTGGCCATGGCATCTTTGCATGTGCTCTCAGACATCCGTAGGTACCCGTCCCACGAATCGGCGGTCGTGCCATATACAATCACCACCTTCATCATGTTTGTCTCATTTGTGTAGTCCTCCTCGTCGGACGAGCAGCCGGACGACTCAACATATTGCTCGCATATGTACTCCATATCCGAATCCATTGCTTTACAGAAGAAGGGACAAAACAATTAACTCAGGCAATTCACCAAAACAGTTTTCAGGCATGGTGAGCATCATAAGAGCGGATGGTACCTGCGCGATGATCGGAGGGGGTGTGTGGAACGACGGCGGAGGAGAAGCGGCGTGGGGTAGGGTGTACCGTTGGAGGTGATAGACTCCCCGAGTTCCGACAGGGGTGTGGCGTGGCGGCTGGGGTGGTGGAGCAGCAGCGAAGACAAGAAAGAAAGACGGGAGGAGAGAAAATGGGAGCATGGACACGCGGGGGCCGGGAGGGGTATCGAGTGGGGTTTTGGGTGGGGTGGGGGTGTCGAAGTCCTACGTGGCTGCTATTTGGACTCTGATGACCCACAAGTATAGGGCATCAATCGTAATCCTTTCGATAAGTAAGAGTGTCGAAACCAACGAGGAGCAGAAGGAAATGATAAGTGATTTTCAGCAAGGTATTGTCTACAAGCACTGAAATTATCGGTAACATATAGTTTGATAGCAAGGCAATTCGTAACGAGCAACAAGTAGTAACGGTAACAAGGGTGCAACAAAGTAGCCCAATCCTTTTTGTAGCAAAGGACATGCCGAAACGGTCTCTTGTAATTAGGAAAATGTTCCTGAGGACACACGGGAATTTCGCCTAGTCACTTTCATCATGTTTGTTTGATTCGCGTTTGCGTTCGCTATTTTGATAATTTGATATGTGGGTGGACTGGTGCTTGGATGTTGTTCTTGCTCGAACAAGCCTCCCACTTATGATTACCCCCTCCCGCAAGCATCTGCAACTACGAAAGAATAACTAAGATAAATCTAACCATAGCATGGAACATATGGATCCAAATCAAGACCTTACGGAATAACGCATAAACTAGGGTTTAAGCTTCTGTCACTTTAACAACACATCATCTAATTACTACTCCATAGTGCCTTCCCTTAGGCCCAAATATGGTGAAGTGGCATGTACTCGACGTTCACACGACACCTCTAAGGGAAACAACAACATACATATCATCAAAATATCGAACGAATACTAAATTCACATGATTACTTATGACAATACTTCTCCCTATCCTCAAGAACAAAAGTAACTACTCATAAATCATATTCATGTTCAAGATCTCTGTGTATTGAATAGCATTAATGATCTGAACATATAATATTCCACCAAATAAACCAACTAGCATCAATACAAGATGTAATCAACAGTACTAGCAACCCACATGTACCAATATGAGGTTTTGAGACAAAGATTGAATACAACAGATGAGCTAGGGTTTGAGATGAGATGGTGCTGGTGAAGATGTTGATGAAGATTGCTGATACGTCTCCAACGTATCTATAATTTTTGATTGCTCCATGCTATTATATTATCTATTTTGGATGTCAATGGGCTTTATTTTACACTTTTATATCATTTTTGGGACTAACCTACTAACCGAAGGCCCAGCCCAAATTGTTGTTTTTTTGCCTATTTTAGGGTTTCACCGAAAAGGAATATCAAACGGAGTCCAAACGGAATGAAACCTTCGGGAACGTGATTTTCTCAACAAACGTGATCCAGGAGACTTGGAGTGGGCGTCAAGAAACAAACGAGGAAGCCACGAGGCAGGAGGGCGTGCCTACCCCCTGGGCACGCCCTCCACCCTCGTGGGCCCCTCGTTGCTCCACCGACGTACTTCTTCCTCCTATATATATCCACGTACCCCCAAACATCTAGGAGCACCACGAAAACCTAATTCCACCGCCGCAACCTTCTGTACCCGAGAGATCCCATCTCGGGGCCTTTTCCGGAGCTCCGCCGGAGGGGGCATTGATCACGGAGGGCCTCTACATCAACTCCATGGCCTCTCCGGTGATGTGTGAATAGTTTATTTCAGACCTACGGGTCCATAGTTATTAGCTAGATGGCTTCTTCTCTCTCTTTGGATCTCAATACAAAGTTCTCCTCGATCTTCTTGGAGATCTATTCGATGTAATCTTCTTTTGCGGTGTGTTTGTCGAGATCCGATGAATTGTGGGTTTATGATCAAGTTTATCTATGAACAATATTTGAATCTCCTCTGAATTCTTTTATGTATGATTGGTTTATCTTTGCAAGTCTCTTCGAATTATCAGTTTGGTTTGGCCTACTAGATTGATCTTTCTTGTAATGGTAGAAGTGCTTAGCTTTGGGTTCAATCTTGCGGTGCTCGGTCCCAGTGACAGAAAGGGAAACAACACATATTGTATTGTTGCCATCGAGGATAAAAAGATGGGGTTTATATCATATTGCATGAGTTTATCCCTCTACATCATGTCATCTTCCTTAAAGCATTACTCTGTTCTTATGAACTTAATACTCTAGATGCATGCTGGATAGCGGTCGATGTGTGGAGTAATAGTAGTAGATGCAGAATCGTTTCGGTCTACTTGTCGCGGACGTGATGCCTATATACATGATCATACCTAGATATTCTCATAACTATGCTCAATTCTATCAATTGCTCGACAGTAATTCGTTTACCCACCATAATACTTATGCTCTTGAGAGAAGCCACTAGTGAAACCCATGGCCCCGGGGTCTATCTTCCATCATATTAATCTTCCAATATTTAGTTATTTATATTGCCATTTATTTTACTTTGCATCTTTATTTCTCTTTATCATAAAAAATAGCAAAAATATTATCTTATCATATCTATCAGATCTCACTCTCGTAAGTGACCGTCAAGGGATTGACAACCCCTTTATCGCGTTGGTTACGAGGTTCTTATTTGTTTGTGTAGGTGCGTGGGACTTGAGCGTGATCTCCTACTATATTGATACCTTGGTTCTCAAAAACTGAGGGAAATACTTACGTTACTTTGCTGCATCACCCTTTCCTCTTCAAGGGAAAACCAACGCAGTGCTCAAGAGGTAGCAATTGGTCCTCCCACGATGAGAGGGTTGTTGGTGATGTCGATGGCTTCGATTTCCCCCTCCCGGAGGGAAGTATGTTGGGAAACGTAGCATGCAATTTTAAAAATTTCCTATGCTCACGCAAGATCTGTCTAGGAGCTGCATAGCAACGAGCGGGGGAGAGTGTGTCCATGTACCCTCATAGACCGAAAGCGGAAGCGTTAGCTTAACGCGGTTGATGTAGTCGAACGTCTTCTCGATTCAACCGATCAAGCACCGAACGTACGACACCTTCGAGTTCTGCACATGTTCAGCTCGATGACGTCCCTCGAACTCTTGATTCAGCAAAGTGTCGAGGGAGAGTTTCGTCAGCACGCCGGCATGGTGATGTTGATGGTGAAGTGATCCGTGCAGGGCTTCGCCTAAGCACTACGACAATATGACCGAAGGAGTAAACTGTGGAGGGGGTGCCACACACGGCTAGGAACAATTGATGTGTATTAGAGGCGCCCCCGCCCCCGTATATAAAGGAGGGAGAGGGGAGGAGGCCAGCCCTAGGCGCGCCCCAAGTGGGAGGAGTCCCACTTGGGCTCCTAGTACGATTCGCCCCCGCCCCTTCCTTTTATCGGAGGAGGGAAGGGGGAAGGAGAGGGGGAAGGAGAAGGAAAGGGGAGGCCGCCCCTCCCCTAGTCCAATTTGGACTCCTCCCTTGGGGGCACCCCTTGTGGGCTGGCTCGCCTCCCTCCTATGGCCCATATGGCCCATATCTTCAGTCGAGGGGTTCCAGTTACCCCCCCGGTACTCCGATATGTACCTGATACATTCCGAAACAATTCCGGTGTCTGATTACTATCATCCAATATATCAATATTTACCTCTCAACCATTTCGAGACTCCTCGTCATGTCCGTGATCTCATCCGGGACTCCGAACAACATTTGGTCACCAAATCACATAAATCATAATACAAATCATCATCGAACGTTGAGCGTGCGGACCCTATGGGTTCGAGAACTATGTAGACATGACCGAGACACCTCTCCAGTCAATAACCAATAGCGGAATCTGGATGCTCATATTGGTTCCTACATATTCTACGAAGATCTTTGTCGGTCAAACCGTAATGACAGCATACGTCATTCCCTTTGTCATCGGTATGTTGCTTGCCCGAGATTCAATCATCGGTATCTTCATACCTAGTTCAATCTCATTACTGGCAAGTCTCTTTACTCGTTTCGTAATGCATCATCCCGCAACTAACTCATTAGTTACATTGCTTGCAAGGCTTATCATGATGTGCATTACCGAGAGGGCCCAGAGATACCTCTTCGATACTCGGAGTGACAAATCCTAATCTCGATCTATGCCAACCCAACAAACACCTTCGGAGATACCTGTAGAGCATCTTTATAATCACCCAGTTACATTGTGACGTTTGATAGCACACAAGGCATTCCTCCGGTATTCGGGAGTTGCATAATCTCATAGTCAAATGAATATGTATAAGCCAGGAAGAAAGCAATAGCAATAAAACTTAACAATCATTATGCTAAGCTAACGGATGGGTCTTGTCCATCACATCATTCTTCTAATGATGTGATCCCGTTCATCAAATGACAACACATGTCTATGGTTACGAAACTTAAGCATCTTTGATTAACGAGCTAGTCTAGTAGAGGCATACTAGGGACACTGTGTTTTGTCTATGTATCCACACATGTATCAAGTTTCCGGTTAAGAAAATTCTAGCATGAATAATAAACATTTATCATGATATAAGGAAATATAAATAACAACTTTATTATTGCCTCTAGGGCATATTTCCTTCAAAGTATCCCCGGTGGAATCGCTTTATCTGGGAGCAAAAGTGCTCCTGCCCAGGTTCTGCCTCGAGACGGCGGTGCTTCGTCCCGAAAGTCAGGTTCCTCCTCGAGACGGTGGCGCTTCATCCCGAAAGTCCTCTCTTTATTTATTTTTCTATGGCAAATGGCTTCATATAGGAGTAGATGGGCCTCGGAGGATGGCCAGGGGCCCCACTCACCACCAGGACGCACCCTGGTGCCTCGTGGGCGCCCTATGGTATTTCTTTTCTCTAGTATTTTGTATATATTCCAAAATAATTCTCCATGAAATTTCAGCTCATTTGGAGTTGTGCGGAATAGGTATCTCTGACGTAGCTTTTCCAAGTCCAAAATTCCAGCTGTCGGCGATCTTCCTCTTCATTTAAATCTTGCAAATTAAGAGAGAAAAGGCATTAGAATTGCACCGCAAAGTATTATATTGATAAAAAACATCGTAAATAACATTAGGAAATCATGATGCAAAATGGACGTACCATTGGGTTCGACACTCTTACTTATCGAAAGGATTATGATTGATCCCCTATACTTGTGGGTCATCAGCACCCTACGCGGAATTTGTTTGGAAGCATAAGGCGCCACTACATTGCCGGTTCTTCTCGTGGCTAGCCATGCGGAACCGTTGCTCGACCTTAGACTGACTGGCGCGTCGAGGCCTTCCACATCAAGCCACATGCCCGTTTTGCAACCAGCAGGTAGAAACAATCAACCACATCCTCCTCACCTGCATCTTCGCGAGAAGCTTGCGGCTAGGGATCTTGACCTCCCTGGAGGCACCAAAACAAACTAAGTAGCGGACGACGAGTTGGTAGAATCACTACAAAAAAAGACACATCCGTGACATTTTGGGCCGAACGAATTTTTTTTCTGTCATACAAATGACACTTCTATGACGATAATTGTGACAAAACCCGGTATCATCATAGATGTGGTGGGCTCCTACTTCTATGACAAAAAATCATGATAGAAAATGGCCTTTTCGTCCTGGGCGGGCCGGAGACACAGTTGCATGACATTCTTTGGGACGTCCATGATGGAAAAAACCGTGGTAGAAGCGAGGGCGAGGAAAATTTCGTTGAGTTCCCGGTTACGGTGGGAGGTCGGGGGCCGAGCGATGCGCGTTTCTCTCATACACGTACGCGTGTGTGTGCGAGGCGTTGGCTCTAACTAAACCCGAGCGAGGCGTTGGGCTCTAACTGAACCCGGGCGATTGCACTGCAGGCTACATGTTACTGAACCCGAGCGATCAATCGATGGCTGTTAACTGAACCCGATCGAGCGATTCCTTCGCTACTGCTGCTAACTGAAGCCGATCGATTGGATGAACAATGAGCGTTGCGCGCGGGGGGGGGGGGGGGGGGGGGGTGGGGGGGGGGGGGGGGGGGGGGTTGGATGAGCAGTGAGCGGTGGCATTGCCTCTGGATGAACAGGACCCCGTGGTGTGGAGGGCTGGATGAACAGTAGACGATGGAGGGGTGCCCGTGGAGGGGTGGTTGAACAGGACCCCGTGGTGTGGAGGGCTGGATGAATAGTAGACGGTGGAGGGGTGGTTGAACAGTAGCCGGTGGAGTAGCGCACGGTGGAAGCTGGATGAACAGGAGCCCGTGGAGGCTGGAGGGGGTCGACGGTAGCCCGTGGAGGCTGGAGGAGGTCGACGGTGGAGATGAACAGTATCCCGTGGAGTCCCGTTTTGCGGTACGCCACACCCCTCCTGATGAATAGGACCCCCGGTTCAACCGTAGGAGGTCTGTTTCGTCCGTTTTGCGGAACGCCACACCCCTCCCGATCAACAAGACCCCCGTTTCGACCGTAGGAGGTCCGTTTCCTCCGTTTTGCGGTACACCACACCCCTCCCGATCAACAGGACCCCCGTTTCGACCGTAGGAGGTCTGTTTCCTCCGTTCTGCGGTACGCCGGGCCTCTTTTCCATCGCCTGTTTCGTCCAAGCCCTCCCGATGAACACGACCACGCATTCCGTTCCGACCCAGCCGGTTGGCTCCCACGCGTTCCGTTGCCTCCCGATGAACACGACGCATTCCGTTGCCTCCCGATGAACACGACGCATTCCGTTGCCTCCCGATGAACACGACGCATTCCGTTGCCTCCCGATGAACACGACGCATTCCGTTGCCTCCCGATGAACACGACGCATTCCGTTGCCTCCCGATGAACACGACGCATTCCGTTGCCTCCCCATGAACACGACGCATTCCTGCCTCCCCATGAACACGACGCATTCCATTGCCTCCCCATGAACACGACGACGACGATGTTTCTCCGTTCCGACCCAGCCATGTACACGAGCCCTGGCCATACGTATGCGCGAGTAGGCTTTCGAGACCCTGCCCGTATGTACACATACGTGGCCGTATTTTCTTTCTTGCACCCTGGCCGCTGTACGTACGTGTACATGCTACATGCACACCTCTACTACGACACGTGTGCGCCTCTACATCGACCAGTATGTACGTACACATTCACGACCAGAATGACAACGCTACGTACGCTTCGACTAGGTGGGTCCCGACTGTTAGGCACTTCCTTGCCTGCGAAGATGTAGCTGGTGGGTCCCAGCAGTCAGGGGAGCGAATCATTTTTTTTGCCCGGACGCACTTCCTTGCGTGCGAAGGTGTAGCTGCTGGGTCCCAGCAGTCAGGGGGGTGAATCGTTGTTTTTTTCCCAGACGCACTTCCTTGCGTGTGAAGGTGTAGCTGGTGGGTCCCAGCAATCGGGGGGTGAATCGTTTTTTTGGACGCACTTCCTTGCGTGCGAAGATGTAGCTGGTGGGTCCCAGCAGTCAGGGGGGCGAATCATTTTTTTCGGACGCACTTCTTTGCGTGCGAAGATGTAGCTCATGGGTCCCAGCAGTCAAGGGGCGAATCATTTTTTTCGCGAAATACGGTGGCCCATCCGGTGGGTCCCCGCTGTCAGGTGGAGGAATAATTATTTTGCGCATAATAAGGAGGCACTTCCTTGTGGCTGCCGTGGACCCAGCTGTCAGCCTCTCCACGTATAGTTCACGTCTGATGGAAGTCGTTCCTTGACCACGTTGACCATGCCGCGGCGAGAGCACCAAGGCGGTGGACGACGACGAGGGCTAGGAAGGGGACGACGCGGAGCCGGGGAAGACGCGGCAGTGGATGCACACGCGAAGAGGAGTACGAGGGTTCACTGGTTCGGCTGCGCTGCCGTCGCCGCAGAATAACAGGGGGTGTGGGTGAGTGGAGGGATGGCCTGGCCAGCGGTGGGAGTATTAGGGGCGGTGAGGCCTCCACGACAGCACCGCCGGCCACGGGAGGCAGGAGCAGGCGGCACGACCGGCGCTGCTTTGGGCGGCTGGAGCAAGAAGACCAGAGGTTGAAGGAGCATGACGACCATTGGATGGACATCGTACGGTCACTGCAGTTAGAATCGTTTATATTGACTAAGTTGACAAAGCCCTTGGTACGTCAACTTAGTAGGCCCACAGGTCAGCTTCCGAAACGGTGCGCCCCAGATGTCAGGGGGAGGAATCATTTTTTGGGCGGGTGAAGCTAGAATATCCGAGATTGAAGAAGAAGCATGACATCCATTGGATGGACATCCAATGGCCACTGCTGCTAGAACCGTGTGTTGACTATAAGTTGACAAAGCCTTTCATACGCGTCAACTCTGTTTTTTAGGGGACGCGTCAATTTAGTAAGGCCAGAAGTGTGGTAGAGAACTTATAGCCCATTTGAGATTTGTAATAATGTGTAGCCCATTTTTGAATTCTAATGGAATTTACTACAACCCATTTACAATTTGTTCAAAGTACAGCCCATTTCAACCAACCATTCAAAACAGAATTCAATAAAATTTCCCACATTTTGATGGGATCCGAAATATTTTTATCCCGAAATTGCTAGTCAGATTAAATACAATTTCAATATAAATTTATATTACGTAAAAATCCAATGAAACATTGCGCTCGCAACAATATTTAAATTAAAATTTTCAATATCCAAAAATAATATTTTATAAAGTAATCACGTGTTTGGTGCATTTTTTTATAGTTACTGCCCAGTTTTTATAATTACATCCCATTTATTATTTCTTAAATCCCATTTTCTTGTTAAGCCTAATGCATCCCTCCTAGGAAAGATTTGCAGCCCAGCGGGGCGGAGAATAACAACTTGACCTTGCGTGGGTATTCCTAAAAAAAGTATAGCTGGGCTAGCCATTTTCAGCTTGAAAAAAATTTAATATCTGGGCTGGATATCTAGCCTGGGCTAGATGGGCCACAGCCCGCCCAGTTAATACCTGCAGCGATGTTTTCGTTGTTGTTCAGAGGAGAAAAATTAATATCTGGGCTAAACATCGAAAAACTCTGCAGTGCTCACACCTCAAAAACACAAATACTGCTCGAGCTGCTTGGTCCCAGCTGTCGGCCGATTCTTGTGCAATTCTCTCGTTTATTGACTACTACATAGGTTGACAATGGTGTGCGACCGTGATGTCAGGAAACCAGGAGGAAGCAAAATAAATTATAGTTATATATATATAAGGAGGCACTTGCGTACGTGAGGCTATGGACCTGGTGGGTCCCCATTGTCATCCTCTCCAAGTAAAGTCATCTCCTCGCCCGCGCGCGCTTTCCGCCCGAAACAGTCAGCGTCGCCCGCCCCACTTCCCGGTGCAGACGATTGCTCCACCTTCAAACGACACAAGTGTTGTCCGTCCGTCCATCTGTCACCCACATTAATGATACGCGGTTGCCAAGGCGGCTACTCCGGCGCAACACGTCCTGCCTCCGCCCGCCCACCATTGCTATATAAACTGCTACGCCGGCCATAGCCGCAGTCATCCGCATCCGTTCCCTTTCTCCTGTCCACACCACTACTGCCCACCATGGCTTGCTCGCGCTCCAGCGCTCTTCGGGACGGACGGACGACGAACCATAAGGAGATGGCAGCCATTGCTGCCGACCGGCTGGCCGGCAGGCAGCCGGAGGACGACGACGTCCCAATGGAGAACATGGTAGTCGACGATCCGGCGCCAACCCCCTCCTCCGCGCCATCCTCGCCGGTGCATTGCACCATGACCATCGGTGAGGCCCGTGCCCAATATATGGACAGGGTGAGGCAGATGCGTGAGGAGCAGTTCCGGGAGGCGCTGGCCGACGCCACCTACAACCACCATCTCCTCCAGGAGCACCTGTAGGTGGAGGAGCATATTGCCGCGGAGCGGGCGGAGCAGGAGGCGCTGCTCGACTCGTACCGCTCCGCCCGCAAGGGCCGCCTCGAGCGCTGGTGGTACCGCATGCAGGTGGCAGAGGTTGCGGCCGCCTACAAAGAGGCTAGCAAAGAGGGCGATGAAGCGGGCGAGGCGCTGTTCGGCGAGACCGAGGACGAGGCAGAGGACAATGCCGGCTCCGACGAGTCCCCGCTCTGCTGGCGTCGATGAGGCCCTGCTCCGCCGTTCGGTTAATTAATTATACCTCCAGCGCACCCCTTTTTAGTTGAAGAATGTATGGAATGTAATGAAATCTGGCATGTTTATATGAAATCCGACCATGTATGAATGAATTTATTTCGATTAGTTCGAATTCCTATATCACTGGCATTGGATGAACATGCAAAACAATACGTACTAGCATTATTCTCAGGGTGATCACCTCGTTTGCAGCAGTTTCACATGTACTCCCTCCGGTCCTTTCTAGTCTATATACAAGTTTTGTCTGGAGTCAAAGTATCTCTACTTTGACCAATCTTATACAAAAAAGTATGCACTTTCACAATGTGCGAAGTAAAAAGGAACAGAAGGAGTACAAAGAGTTTGAGTAGCTTTTTAGCGTTTCTGTACATTGCAATCAAACACACAGGCCTGACAATTCATAGAGAACATTCAAAACAATTGATGATTATGCATCTCAGCGACTCACATGTCAGAGGCAATATTTACTTCACAACTAAAGAATAAAGAAAAAATTGATCGACGCTGCTGACAGCAAAGGGCGTCCCATTCGAAAATATCAAATGCATGTCTTGCTAAAATCAATGAGCAAAATTTGACAAGGTTGTCCCATTCCAAAATATCAAATGCCTACGATTGTGGAATGGGCAGGGTTTGCCATCAGTTCGGACATTGACATGGCACCTCGTGCTAAATAAACCAGCTGTTCTTTTTGTGCAGTTCCACCAAAATCAACCAAATTCGCGCGTAGCTTGTATGATTTCGCCCTTATATGTTGCAACACCTTGAACTTATCGGCACCTCCTTTCTTGTGGTGGAAATGAATGATTCGATACATTGATGAACATTTTGTGCAGTTCCCATTGAAATCAAGCTGAGCACCCCTGTTTGTGCAAATACAAAAAAGTGATTAGTATAAAGCAAACTTTACTATGAATTGACAGTTTCAACAGGCACATACATGGTCCATGTAGAGCACACTTTTAGAAAAATGGAACTCACCAGAAAGAACCCTAGAACAACATTGTACTCGCGCATCACAGCAAAAAATGGAGATTTGTCAGTCCTTCTGAGATGAAGTTAGTTTGGTGTTGTGGGGAGTAATGTAACCATCCTTCAACTGCTCCTTCTGATGAGAAGATAGACAGGGCTTCTTCATCCTGGCATAATCGGAACTAGTCAGTTTCACGTACTCCATATTCTTCTTTAGAGGAAGATGATCCTGTTGTGCAAAGACAAGAGGACTACTAAATGCTAGCATCCCTGTTTGCTCAAAAAAAAGGAAAGGAAATATTTAAAACAGGACAAATGAAGCACTTCTCAAGGACAATACCACTTTTTCATGATAGTATCTAAACAGTAGCACAACACCAATATAGATGACAAAGCTCAATCATATGGATGAAATCAGTGGGCGAGTACCAACCTTTGTCAGGAGGCTTATTGTGTAGATCATACAGATGAAGCACTTCTCCGGAACCATCTGTTGCTATCTACGGTGGTGGCCATGCTTACTATATACTCCTCGATTAGTTTAATGTTTCCAACATCTTCTTGTGCAGTTCCACTAAATATATGGTATCTTCAAAGAAGATCCCTGTTTGCACAAGTAGAGATAATTACATATTACATTAAGAGTGGCATCAAATCAGTGGCAAAACAATTGCTCGTTCCAACCATAGCAATAAATTAAGATGCAAAACTATATCATTACTTGTATCATCACAGTTCCAGTGCTTCATTACAGCACCGGGAGTTGATTTTTGTTTTTCTTCCGCTTGTTCTTCCCCTTCATCACTTGGTTCAATAACAGACAAGCTTCGCCTTCAATGTAATATTTGGCATGTCAATTAGGGAGCACAAGTATAGTACTAAACTTAATTTTCTGATGAAAGTGGCAAAATACAGGCCAGCAGTTGTGAAATATCCTTATCTTACCTCAATGGGATATTACGGTGCACATACAAATTGGAAGTCTTGTCTCCATTTGTGCAGTTCACTAAAATCAAGCAACATTATCTTACAAGTAGCACAACATATGAAAGCACACTGCAGAATCATGTGAAAGAAGGCTAGTACTGACCTCTCATGATGCGGAATTCAAACAACTCACAAGAAGAAGATCTGAACCAAATTCGCCTTAACGGATAGGAAGTAAGATCTCCTCTTGTGCAGTTCCACTAAGATCAAGCAATCAAGCAACGTTGTCTGTGTGACATTTTGGTTGAACTACACAAAACACTCTTAAAACAAAAGTGTTTTGTGCAGTGCAACAAAAGGTCACAATGGCAACGAGGTGAAGTAGATAACCCTGTTTACACAGAGGTGCAAAGGAAACAATTAGTGGTCAATAACGGTGGATGACACAGAAGCCAACAAAAAGAAGCATCTACCTTATCTAAATGGGAAAGAAAGCAAGACAGTAGTATTTCTCAAATGGTGGCATTGATTAATATTAACATAGAGATTATATTAACAATAAAATTCGTTAAACATGTAATTTGCTTTTAACTGTGGCATTGCATCAATTTTCCAGCGGCATTATTAGAGGGTGTTTGTTTACAGGGACATTTTGGTGTAGGGACTAAAAAAACTCCGTGTCAGTCCCATCTAAACCAAACAGGAGGGACTTTTAGGGACTAAAAGTGGGCATTTGGGACTAAAGAAAGAAGACCCCGAGGGAGTCTTTTTGGGACTTTTTCCAACAGTTGCCCCTGCCATGCATCGCACCTTGTCTATATTAGTTCATTACTAGGGGTAACATGGTCTTTTAGCATGTCATTTAATAACCTCTATTCCATGTTTAGTCCCTGGAACCAAGCAGGTAGGGACTAGGGAGTTTTTAACCAAACAGGGCCTTAGATTAACAACAACTAATGAGTTGCACGGGACAGTGGATGCACCGGCACCATGTGCATCTACCGATGTACTGTGGTCATGCACAGTCTGTTGCAACAAAGAACAAACAACCAAGGAGCATATTTGTGTTGGTCCCAGTTTTGTTATCTTTAGACACCTTTCCCTATGTGAGCGTAGCAAATCTAGTCCTGCTCAAACTCTACAGCCTTGTCCCTTCCTTTCCTTTTTGAACTAGTACTTTCGCCCCTTCCTTTCCTCTTTGAACCACGTCCTAGATTTATGCAATACAACTTTCCCCACTCCTTTCCTCTTTGAACCACGTCCTAGATTCATGCTATACAACTTTCCCCCTTCATTTCCTCTTTGAACCACGTCCTAGATTCATGCTATATACAACTTTTCCCACTACTTTCCCCCACTCCTTTCCTCTTTGAACCACGTCCTAGATTCATGGTATACATGCAGCTAGAGCAATGCATGTGGAGTAAGTAAATTATACCTTAAGGTTCTTAGGGCGTGGTTTGGTGGGCGACGGGATGACGGCGAAGAAGAAGGGGTCAGAGGCCCTCCCGCGCCGCCGTTGGGTGGAAAGTGAACAGTTGCGTCGGTAGTCCCTCGCCGACGGCGACATCGTTAAGCCTCCTTCCCTTCCCGGCGGACGGATCCTGCCGGCTCTTTGAGCAGCAGTGAGGGGAGAGAGGCCAACGAAGTCTTGTTTAGATCTGGAGAGGGCGAGAGAGTGTGAAGAGAGCAACTACAAGCGCTGAGGCTCCAGCGGGAGAGGGCGAGAGAGTGTGAAGAGAGCAACTACAAGCGCTGAGGCTCCAGTGTGTATATATATACTGGAGAGAGAGTGTGAAGCATGCAAACCCTAGAAAACATTTTGAGCAGTCAAAGAATCCTCCTGGCACAAATTATGCTCAAGTGTAGTTATCGAACCCGAGACCTCAAGTTTGATGAGCGAACAGGCTAACCAGCTACACAACCCTCCTGTTATGTTCAATGAGAGGGAAATAACCTTTTATACATTCCTGCATTCGTGTAACAAGCATGCCGTGCTTTTTTGTGTGTGGAAGTCATTGGGATTTCAATCATAATCGTGTCATGTGGCTTTGGTGGTAAGACTATCCACAGTGGTGCAGAAATAATGCAGCCTTAGTCACCTTACCTCTCTCCACGTAGTACGTTGGGTCCCACCAGTCAGAGGGTGAAACAAACAAATTAATAAGAAAAATTAAAAGCGCCGGCGGTGTTTCTTACCTCACACATCTCGCTACTGCTCGGGAACACTGTCCAATTGATCCCTCTGTTCGCTTACGTACTATTTTAAGTGAATCCTTATTATAACATGCACACAAATTTTGGGCACTTGTATTCGACTTAAGTCAGTGTGCCACCGTATCTCGTATACTTACTACCCTCCGTCTAGGTGTAATAAGTCACGTTAAAAGGTGCAACGGGACCCAAGGTGCGTGCGTGTGTGTGCGTGTGTGTGTGTGTGTGTTTAACAGCATGTGTGTGTTAGAGAGAGCGACAGATCGACCTACTCCTACAGAGAGATGTTGTGTAGTGTATGATTTTAGCCGCGAGAGTCGGTGCATCCTCTCGTTTCCGGGCGTGTCTGGTAGGGACATGCGGACAGCTGCCACGCCCGCTCCTGACCAGCCTGGCCCACCCAAAGCCCCTCCATCGCCCGCGCGCGCTTCCCGCCCGAAACGGTCAGTGCCACTCCAAAGAATCGGTGCCGCATTCATTCCCGGGCAGAGCGGACGCGACCTCTCACTGGCGCAAGAGTGATGGTTGCTTCATCCGTCCAACTTACTGCTGGGTCTATGTGATTTGACGGCTCATTGGTCTTTATTACCGAGGTGGTAGGACTATTAGATGTCCCACGCTTTCGGCGAAAGGAGGTACTACTACTAGATCACAATTTTCTCCATTCTTACGGCGGAGGCGTGCAAGAGCAGTGAAAACACACAGGCTCAGTGATTACATGGCCCACCTCACACTATCACCGTGCGACACCTAACTCTTTACATAGTACTCCTTCCGTTCCTAAATATTATTAGATGAGTCCCCGCGCGTTGCCGTGGAACATCAGTATATCTCTCTGCGCAAAATTATCGATTTCATAGAACTAAAAAAACTCTATAACCGCATGACAAATGTGGTAGCCAAACTAAATAAACTCCCATCATCATTTAGATCATCCCACGTAAGGAAAAAAGATCAGCCAACTCCTACTGCATAATGGGATTATATTTTTCTTTTTGACATGTTAATGAGACTTAAAAGCTCACTTACATGCATGCTACCGGTGCATGCTTGCATGCAGACATGTTGATGTGATTTAAAAACCACTCACATGCATGTGCCACGGTATTTCTGCATGCTTGCATGTGGCTTAGTGCGGAGCCTCTCAATGTCTAGATCAGACGGCTATTATGGACTGATTTACTTCATCTGACGGCTACATCAATTTTGATGATGTGGCTCAAGGAGAGGATAGAGAATTCCTAGTAGTGGGGGCTAGCTATTACTAGTAGATAAGTCTTTGTAGAGATTCCACTACATACGGAACAAAATTAATGAATCTACACTTAAAATGCATCTATATACATCTGCATGTGGTTCATGGTGAAATCTCTACAAAGACTTATATTTAGGAACAGGGGAGATGGCGTACTAAGCAAGCTTCTCCTCGTTCTACGAGTTGACGGGACACATCAAAAGTACTCCAGTGTATAGATCCTTGCCTCTAAGGTAGGCCCCACATGGTTTGCCTCTTTTTTTAACATAACACGTCAAGTCACAATTTGTTTGTTCACCCGTGGTAGACGATCCTCCCTCCACCAAGTGGACAACCAGTACACGTGCCAAATTACCACGTGGGCTGCCTTTTTCGTACAGAAATGAGCTCCACCGTGTACCCGCGCGGGTGTGGTTAGGAAAGAGACGGGAGTACGTGCGCCGTGCATGCACCTCTTCTCTTCGTGCATGTCCCCCACCTACGTGGGTGTGTGTGAGAGATACAAACCGCGTTCATGAGTGTTTTTTGTTTTGGGGTGGGGGTTGATTTCGTGAATTATTTGTGGGAATATGTGTCGATGACATCTCAAACAAAATTTTGCATGCAATGTGTGTGAAATGGAGGCCTATCCATATCATACATAGAGGATCGGGCAATCCATGAGAAGAGAGGGAGGGGTCATAGCTATCAATAGAGTCGAAGAGAGGATCAAGTGGGTGGGTGCGAGATTGATGAAGAGAGCCATCGAAATTGTGTGTGTGTGTGTGTGCAAGTCAAAGATATAGGGCGACTGGCCTACTGGAACGTTAGAGGGCACATGTCAAGTTTGTGTATGGCAGGGAGACATGACTAGAGCGCTCGATGTATCAGTGTGTGGGGGGGGGAGGGGGTGGGGGGAGGGGTAGGCAGAGGCCTAACTATAGAGGTAGAACGACTCGTATATGTGTTGAGAAGGAGAGACCCAGCTATGTCTTGAGGGAGATCGTTCGACATACATACATAACTGAAGGACGGGAAATATGATGGGATAGAGAGAGAGAGGAGAGAGAGAGGGAGGGAGAGGGAGGGAGAGGGGTAGAGTGTTGAATGGGTGATGGAGTTGCTTCTTGAAGATGGTGGGAGAGGCCTACTAGACAAACTGAGGGTGGAACTGCAATGTTATCAATAAGAGTGGGGATGTGTTTCTGTGTGTGCCTGTGCGTGATAGATCTGTCGGGACGCATCCATGGATGATGAAGGGGAACCATGTGTTTGGTAAGCAAACCAAACTAGATCGGTAGATCAATTGTTGTTTGTCGGAGGAAGGGAGAGACACAACTAATGAGGTAGATTGATTGACGTTTGGGTAAAAATGAGGTATAAGGACCTAGCTAGCTATATGTATAGCGAGAGATCGGTTGGTGTACGTCCATTTGTTAGAGGCAAATAAGGCCCAGTGAGACGGATAGACAGAGAGAATGGAGCTAGGAGGTGGTGTGAGAGGCCCAACTACTAGCTAGATAGGGGGAGGAGTGTGCGGTTGTGAGATCGATGAAAAGAGGGGCGAGAGTTTACACGTGTGTCTGACCGTATGAGAGACATGAGGCAAGGACACATAAAGGAGGAGATTGAAGGTGTGTGTGTATGTTGTAGGCAGGCATCGCTGGAGAGGTTTATAGATCGGTGTGTGTTGGAAAGGAGTTGTGGAGACTCTGGGAGAACGATCTAAAGAAAAAAATGAATGTGCCCGGTGGATAGAATGCCGAGGGAGGGGAGGGCGAGGAGGGCGTGTGCATGCACGAGAGAAAGTTAGTGGTAGCTACAAAGGTTAGAGGATTGTGTGGGTGTAAGAGACTAACAAAGATCATAATTTGATATGAAAGCGGATTCATATATTTGAATAGGAGATCATAGTGTTTTAAACATTGCATGCATGAATATAGCGGTGATACACGTGCTGTGCACATGTTATACCATAATGTGATAATGCATGGCGTTTGCAACTCACAGCTAAATGCCGAACAATCTAAACCATACTATACATCAAACAATCTCACATTTTATTTGAATTTGTGATAATGTGTGGCGTTTGCAGCTTACAACTAAATATCGAACACTCTAAACAATACTATATATTGAACATTCTCACATTTTATTTGAATTTGTGGTAATGTGTGGTGTTTGCAACTCACATCTAAATACTTGTAGGCGTAGGGGGCGGGGCACCATACATAATGTGATAAACACATTATACATATGAGACATGGTTTAGATTATGAAGATCTAGCTAGAGCTAGAAATGTATTGTGAGTTGAAATCAAAATAAAGTGGATTCAAAAATCTAGTTCGAGTTCATATAGTACACATAGTTCATATGTAACTCGAGACTAATCATGTGGTGTGCCGTGAAGATAATACACAAACGATGGTTTAACTTGAAAATAATGATGATTGTAGATCTTATTAAAACAGAGAAACGAATTCAAATGCTTTGACTTCACAACAATCATTACTGTAGATCTTATTCAAATAGAGAAACGAATTCAAATTTAGTTCATATTGAAGCGGTAGTATATACGTTTGGAATGCACTAAAACGTTCATTTGAGTAGTAGGTTGCATGCATTATACACGTAGCAAAATATTTTAATTGAACATAACATGAATTCAAACTTTTGAATGAAATTTGTAGTGCGCATTGATTTGGTACAGTACACATTAGGCTTGTCCGGAAATATCAACCCGCGCCTTGTTAACCTGAAATATTTAAGATATATCTTTGTCTCGTTGTGCTCCGACAACACCCTCCATCTCAACCCGCGCCTTGCTATTCCGAAATTACAACACGCGCGAAAACTCCCACCTCCTGTGAAATCCCGACACGCGAAATGCCCGTGGTACCCCTAAACCGAAAGAACCGCCTCAAATCGGTGGGGGTACTTTCGTAACTTACCTCACATTTCGGACAAGCGCGTCTCTAAGCCATGGTTCCCCACTGCCATCCCATCCGCCCACCCATTCGTACACCGAGGCCGCAAAAACCCGCGACGAAACCCCTCACCCTGCTCCTTCCACCACCCAGCCGGAGCCTCTTCCCCGACGACGTTGTCCACAGCAACACCTTGACGTCCCTCATCCACCATACCAGATGAGGATCCGTCGTTGATCTCATTGTCCCGCTGGTTCAGCCACCCCGTCCTCCACCTCCAAGGAGCTGCCCCGACGTTCCCCTCGTCTTTCGCGCCACCTCCATTCCCACACCGCCGTCTTCACCTGCACCACCGGAAGAGCATCATCATCACCATTTCCTCGGATGAAGCTGCGGCCTAATCGGCACCACTGATGACCCACAAGTATAGGGGATCTATCGTAGTCCTTTCGATAAGTAAGAGTGTCGAACCCAACGAGGAGCAAAAGGAAATGATAAGCAGTTTCCAGCAAGGTATTCTCTGCAAGTACTAAAATAAGTGGTAACAGATAGTTTTGTGATAAGATAATTTGTAACGAGCAACAAGTAACAAAAGTAAATAAGGTGCAGCAAGGTGGCCCAACCCTTTTTGTAGCAAAGGATAAGCCTGGACAAACTCTTATATGATGTAAAGCGCTCCCGAGGACACATGGGAATATCGTCAAGCTAGTTTTCATCACGTTCATATGATTCACGTTTGGTACTTTGATAATTTGGTATGTGGGTGCACCGGTGCTTGGGTGTTGCCCTTACTTGGACAAGCATCCCACTTATGTTTAACCTCTATTGCAAGCATCTGCAAATACAACAAAAGTATTAAGGTAAACCTAACCATAGCATGAAACATATGGATCCAAATCAGCCCCTTACGAAGCAATGCATAAACTAGGGTTTAAGCTTCTGTCACTCTAGCAACCCATCACCTACTTATTACTTCCCAATGCCTTCCTCTAGGCCCAAAGAATGGTGAAGTGTCATGTAGTCGACGTTCACATAACACCACTAGAGGAGAGACAACATACATCTCATCAAAATATCAAACGAATACTAAATTCACATGACTACTAATAGCAAGACTTCTCCCATGTCCTCAGGAACAAAAGAAACTACTCACAAAGCATAAACATGTTCATAATCAGAGGGGTATTTATATGCATATAGGATCTGAACATATGATCTTCCACCAATTAAACCAACTAGCATCAACTACAAGGAGTAATTAACACTACTAGCAACCTACTAGCACCAATCCCAGACTTGGAGACAAGAATTGGATACAAGAGATGAACTAGGGTTTTGAGATGAGATGGTGCTGATGAAGATGTTGATGGAGATTTCCCTCTCCCGATGAGAGGAGCGTTGGTGATGACGATGGCAATGATTTCCCCCTCCGGGAGGGAAGTTTCCCCGGCAGAACAGCTCCGCCAGAGCCCTAGATTGGTTCCGCCAAGGTTTCGCCTCGTGGCGGTGGAGTTTCGTCCGAGAAGATGGCTTATGATTTTTTTTGATAATTTGGTATGTGGGTGCACCGGTGCTTGGGTGTTGCCCTTACTTGGACAAGCATCCCACTTATGTTTAACCTCTATTGCAAGCATCTGCAAATACAACAAAAGTATTAAGGTAAACCTAACCATAGCATGAAACATATGGATCCAAATCAGCCCCTTACGAAGCAATGCATAAACTAGGGTTTAAGCTTCTGTCACTCTAGCAACCCATCACCTACTTATTACTTCCCAATGCCTTCCTCTAGGCCCAAATAATGGCGAAGTGTCATGTAGTCGACGTTCACATAACACCACTAGAGGAGAGACAACATACATCTCATCAAAATATCAAACGAATACTAAATTCACATGACTACTAATAGCAAGACTTCTCCCATGTCCTCAGGAACAAAAGAAACTACTCACAAAGCATAAACATGTTCATAATCAGAGGGGTATTTATATGCATATAGGATCTGAACATATGATCTTCCACCAATTAAACCAACTAGCATCAACTACAAGGAGTAATTAACACTACTAGCAACCTACTAGCACCAATCCCAGACTTGGAGACAAGAATTGGATACAAGAGATGAACTAGGGTTTTGAGATGAGATGGTGCTGATGAAGATGTTGATGGAGATTTCCCTCTCCCGATGAGAGGAGCGTTGGTGATGACGATGGCAATGATTTCCCCCTCCGGGAGGGAAGTTTCCCCGGCAGAACAGCTCCGCCAGAGCCCTAGATTGGTTCCGCCAAGGTTTCGCCTCGTGGCGGTGGAGTTTCGTCCGAGAAGATGGCTTATGATTTTTTTCCCATTGAAAGACTCCATATAGCAGAAGATGGCCACCGGAGGGCCACCAGGGGCCCCACGAGGTAGGGGGCGCGCCCCCCACCCTCGTGGGCAGGGTGTGGCCCCCCTGGTGAGTTTCTTCCGCTCAATATTTTTTAGGTATTTGGAAAACATCTTCCGTGAAGTTTCAGGACTTTTGGAGCTGTGCAGAATAGGTCTCTAATATTTGCTCCTTTTCCAGCCCAGAATCCCAGCTGCCGGCATTCTCCCTCTTTATGTAAACCTTGTAAACTAAGAGAGAATAGGCATAAGTATTGTGACATAATGTGTAATAACAACCCATAATGCAATAAATATGGATATAAAAGCATGATGCAAAATGGACGTATCAACTCCCCCAAGCTTAGACCTCGCTTGTCCTCAAGCAAAAAGCCGAAATCGAAAAATATGTCCACATGTTTAGAGATAGAGGTGTCGATAAAAATAAAATACGGACATGAGGGCATCATGATCATTCTTAGAACACTAACTCATATAATTCTTGTCATATAATCTCTGATGCTAGAGTAATAATTCAATCACAATATCAAGTATGAATCATAAACTTCATTGAAAACTAACAAGCTACAATCTCAGTCATTGAAGCAATTGCAATTTATCATAACATAGGAAAGAGTCGATGTATAAGAGCTTTTCAGCAAGTCCACATACTCAACTATCATATAATCTTTCACAATTGCTGACACTCACGCAATACTTATGAGTATGGAGTTTTAATCGGACACAGAGAAATATAGGGGATTATAGTTTTGCCTCCCAACGTTTTACCTCAAGGGTAATGTCAACAGTAATAGTTCATGAAAACTCATATTCAATTAGCCATATATACCAGGATCTTTCCAACATATTGTGCTTGCTAAAGGATAAAATGTAAAAAGGAAAGGTGAAGATCACCATGACTCTTATGCAATGTAGGAGATAAAAGTAAAAGATAAGCCCTTCGCAGAGGGAAGCAGAGGTTGTCATGCGCTTTTATGGTTGGATGCACAAAATCTTAATGCGAAAGAACGTCACTTTATATTGCCCCTTGTGATATGGACCTTTATTATGCATTCTGTCGCTTTTATTACTTCCATATCACACGATCGTATAAAGCTTATTTTCTCCCACACTAATAAGTCATACATATTTAGAGAGAAATTTTATTGCTTGCACCAATGACAACTTACTTAGAGGATCTTACTCAATCCATAGGTAGGTATAGTGGACTCTCATGGCAAAACTGGTTTAAGGATATTTAGAAGCACAAGTAGTATCTCTACTTGGTGCAATGAATTTGGCTAGCATGAGGGGGAAAGGCAAGCTCATCATGTTGGAAGATCCAAGACAATATAATTTATCTCAGATGTAAGAAAACATAACCCATTACGTTGTCTTCCTTCTCCAATGTCAACTCTTTAGCATGTCATATTTTAATGAGTGCTCACAATCATAAAAGATGTCCAAGATAGTATATTTATATGTGAAGACCTCTCTTTCTTTATTACTTCCTATTAATTGCAACGATGACCAAAACTGTGCTTGTCAACTCTCAACAACTTTTATTCATCATACTCTTTCTATGTGAGCTCATTACTCTCCATAAGATTCACATGATCTTTTTGTTTATTTTTGTTTCTTTCTCTTTTTCTTTTATTCACTTAGGGTAATGGCAAAATAATCAAGCCCTTGACTCAACACTAATCTTTATTATATAGCTCACGGACTCGATTACATAGAAGGATAATAAAGCAAAACTCACAACTAGATCACACTAAGAACTTTTATTCTACTAGATCAAGATATTATCAAAAGGATCAAACTAAGAAAAATGGTAAAGATAAAAGTGATGGTGATATGATACTAGGGCACTCCCCCAAGCTTGGCAGTTGCCAAGTGGAGTGCCCATACCAGATACTCAATTCTTCGTTGTTGATGGAGACGGTGGTGATTTTGTTGATGAAATAGGCTTGTCGTCCTTCTTCCAAGGCATAGGCTCACCATCATAGAAAGATCACCGAGTCTCCGGGATCCTTAAATCTGCAGCCAAACTCATCCTTTTGAATCTATATTAATACTCACAGTTTTGGTTTTGCAGGTCATAAATTTGAGCTTGAAGGTGCTCAATTTTCTCGTGAAGCTTGAAGATGGTCTCCCCGATGTTGTCGGCATCCAACTTGTGTTTGTTGTTGATCTTTGTGCCAGATGAGACACCCGGCTCTCCCCGACTGACTCTTGTGAAGACATCTTGCTCTAATCTGCAGCAGCAACAACTCGATACAAAAACAGGGGATTTTGCGTGATACGGGAGTCAAAGCCCCCGGGAGATTATATAATGAATTTTTACCGACCAAAATACGTGTCGTGTACGAAAACGGAGTCCGGAGAGCACATGAAGTGCCCACGAGGTAGGGGGCACGCCCTCCACCCTCGTGGAGGCCTCGTGTCCTTCCCGGACTGCTTCTTATTTTTCTATTTTTCTAAATATTCCAATATGGAGAAATATTGTCTTAAAAACTGTTTTGGAGTCGGTTTACTTACCGTACCACATACCTATTCCTTTTCGGAGTCTGAAACGTTCCGGAAAGTGTCCCTTATGTATTCCTCCGGGGTTACGGTTTCAATAACATTAGTTTCAACATTTATCAGATTACCTGAGATATAACGTTTGATTCTTTGACCGTTCACCACCTTCGGATTTGTGCCTTCGAAGTTGTTGATTTTTATGGCACCGGAACGGTAGACCTCCTCGATGACGTAAGGACCTTCCCATTCAGAGAGGAGCTTTCCTGCAAAAAATCTTAAACAAGAGTTGTATAGCAAGACATAATCACCTACATTAAACTCATGCTTTTGTATCCTTTTGTCATGCCATCTTTTAACTTTTTCTTTAAACAACTTGGCATTTTCGTAGGCTTGGGTTCTCCATTCATCAAGTGAGCTAATATCAAATAACCTCTTCTCATCGGCAAGTTTAAAATCATAATTAAGTTCTTTAATAGCCCAATAAGCCTCGTGTTCTAGTTCGAGAGGTAAATGACATGCTTTTCCATAGACCATTTTATACGGAGACATACCCATAGGATTTTTATATGCAGTTTTATAGGCCCATAATGCATCATCAAGTTTCTTGGACCAATTCTTTCTAGACCTATTAACAGTCTTTTGCAAAATTAATTTGAGTTCTCTATTACTCAATTCTACTTGACCACTAGACTGAGGGTTATAAGGAGATGTAATTCTATGATTAACATCATATTTAGCAAGCATTTTACGGAAAGCACCATGAATAAAATGTGAACCACCATCAGTCATTAAATATCTAGGGACTCCAAATCTTGGAAAAATAACTTCTTTAAGCATTTTAATAGAAGTATTATGATCAGCACTACTAGTTGGAATAGCTTCTACCCACTTAGTAACGTAATCAACAGCAACTAAAATATGCGTATATCCATTAGAGGAAGGAAAGGGTCCCATATAGTCAAAGCCCCAAACATCAAATGGTTCAATAACAAGTGAATAATTCATAGGCATTTCTTGATGTCTACTAATATTACCAATTCTTTGACATTCATCACAAGATAAGACAAACCTACAGGCATCCTTGAAGAGAGTAGGCCAATAAAAACCAGATTGCAGTACCTTATGTGCAGTCCTATCTCCATCATGGTGTCCTCCATAAGCTTCGGAGTGACACTTGTGTAGGATCTGTTCCTGTTCATGCTCAGGTACACAACATCTAATAAGACCATCTACTCCTTCTTTATAAAGATGTGGGTCATCCCAAAAGTAATGCCTCAAATCATAGAAGAACTTTTTCTTTTGCTGGTATGTGAAACTAGGTGGTATAAACTTAGCAACAATGTAATTAGCATAATCAGCATACCATGGAGCAGTATGAGAAGCATTTATGACATTTAATTGCTCATCAGGAAAGCTATCATCAATAGGTAGTGGGTCATCAAGCACATTTTCTAACCTAGACAAGTTGTCTGCAACGGGATTCTCAGCTCCTTTTCTATCAATAATATGCAAATCAAATTCTTGTAGCAAGAGAACCCATCTAATAAGCCTAGGTTTAGCATCTTTATTTTCCATGAGATATTTAATAGCAGCATGATCAGTGTGAATATTTACTTTAGAATCAACAATATAATGTCTAAACTTATCACAAGCAAATACAACTGCTAAGAATTCTTTTTCAATAGTAGCATAATTTCTTTGAGCATTGTCAAGGGTTTTACTCGCATATTGAATAACATTTAGTTTCTTATCGACTCTTTGTCCTAGAACATCACCTACAGCATAATCACTAGCATCACACATAATTTCAAAGGGTAAATTCCAATAAGGTGGCTGAACAATAGGTGCAGAAATCAATGCTTTCTTAAGTATTTCAAATGCTTCTACGCAATCATCATCAAATACAAATGGTATATCTTTTTGTAATAAATTAGTCAGAGGCCGAGAAATTTTTGAGAAGTCCTTAATGAACCTCCTATAAAAACCGGCATGACCAAGGAAACTTCTTATACCTTTGATGTCCTTGGGACATGGCATCTTTTCAATAGCATCAACCTTGGCTTTATCAACATCAATACCTCTTTCAGAAACTTTATGCCCCAAGACAATACCTTCATTAACCATAAAGTGGTAGTTTTCCCAATTCAAGAGAAGATTAGTTTCTTCACATCTCTGCAAAACTCGATCAAGGTTGCTCAAGCAATCATCAAAAGAAGATCCATAGACGGAAAAGTCGTCCATGAAAACCTCACAAATCTTTTCACAAAGGTCAGAGAATATAGCCATCATGCATCTTTGAAAGGTAGCAGGTGCATTACATAAACCAAAAGTCATACGTCTATAAGCAAAAGTACCAAAAGGGCATGTAAAAGTAGTCTTTGATTGATCTTTGGCTGACACAGGTATTTGAGAGAAACCAGAATAACCATCTAGAAAGCAAAAATGTGTATGTTTGGACAATCTTTCTAGCATTTGATCGATAAAAGGTAAGGGGTAATGATCTTTTTTAGTAGCCTTATTTAATCTGTGGAAAACAATTACCATCCTATAACCTGTAATAATTCTTTGAGTAATCAATTCATCTTTATCATTAGGAAGAACAGTAATACCTCCCTTCTTAGGGACACAATGGACAGGGCTTACCCACTGACTATCAGCAACAGGATAAATTATACCTGCCTCAAGGAGCTTTAGTATCTCATTTATTACCACTTCTTTCATTTTAGGATTCAGCCGGCGTTGATGATCACAAACTGGTTTATCATCTTCTTCCAAATTAATTTTATGTTGACATAGAGTGGGACTAATGCCCTTAAGATCATCAAGAGTATACCCAATAGCAACACATTGCTTCTTCAGAGTTTTCAATAATCTCTCTTCTTCATGTTCTGAAAGGTTAGCACTAATAATAACATGATATATCTTTTTCTCATCAAGATAAGCATATTTAAGAGTATCAGGTAACGGTTTAAGCTCAAACACGGGATCACCCTTTGGTGGAGGAGTATCCCCTAGGATTTCAACAGGTAAATTGTTTTTCAGAATAGGTTCCTGTTTAAAGAATACTTCATCTAATTCCCTTCTTTCATTCATAAACATGTCATTTTCATGGTCTAGCAAATATTGTTCTAAAGGATCACTTGGAGGTACGGCAATAGAAGCAAGACCAATAATTTCATCCTTACTAGGTAATTCTTCTTCGCGGTGTTGTCTACTAAATTTAGAAAAATTAAATTCATGAGTCATATCATCTAAACCGATAGTAACAACATCCCTTTTGCAATCTATGGTAGCATTAACAGTATTTAGGAAGGGTCTACCAAATATAATGGGGCAGAAGCTATCTTGTGGGGAACCAAGAACAAGAAAATCAGTAGGATATTTAGTTTTCCCACACAAGACTTCAACATCTCTAACAATTCCCATTGGTGAAATAGTATCTCTATTGGCAAGTTTAATTGTGACACCAATATCTTCCATCTAAGCAGGTGCAATATCATGCATAACTTCTTTGTATAAGGAATAAGGTATTGCACTAGCACTAGCACCCATATCACATAAGCCATGATAACAATGATCTCCTATTTTAACAGAAATAACAAGCATGCCTACCACAGGTCTAGGTTTATCTTTATCACGGGGTTTAGCAATTCTAGCAGTTTCATTACAGAAATAAATGACATGCCCATCTATATTATCAGACAAGAGATCTTTAACAATAGCAATATTAGGTTCAACTTTAACTTGCTCAGGAGGGGTATATGTTTTAATATTGCTTTTATGAACCACAGTTGAAGCTTTGGCATGATCCTTTAGGTGGTTTCTCAACATAAGAAGTAGGAACAATAGGATCATTATAAGTGATAGTCTTTTCTTCAACTTTAATAGGTGCAGCTACTTTTACTTCTATGGGAGGATGATATTTAAACCACTTCTCCTTGGGGAGATCAACATCAGCAGCAAAAGATTCACAAAAAGAAGCTACTATCTCAGAGTCAAGTCCATATTTAGTGCTAAATTTACGAAAAATATCGATATCCATAAATGATTTAACACAATCAAAACTAGGTGTCATACCTGACTCCTTACCATTGTCGAGGTCCCAATCTTCAGAGTTGCATTTAATTTTTTCCAATAAATCCCATTTGAATTCAATAGTCTTCATCATAAAAGATCCAGCACAAGAAGTATCAAGCATGGTGCGATTGTTACCAGAAAGTCGAGCATAAATTTTTTGAACAATCATTTCTCTTGAGAGCTCATGATTGGGGCATGAATATAACATTGACTTAAGCCTCCCCCAAGCTTGAACGATGCTTTCTCCTTCGCGAGGCCAAAAATTATATATATATAATTGCGATCATGATGAAAAAGATGCATAGGATAAAACTTCTGATGAAATTCCAATTTCAATCGTTTGTAGTTCCAAGACCTCATATCATCACATAGCCTATACCATGTCGATGCATCTCCCCTCAAAGATAAAGTGAAGACCTTCTTCTTAACAACATCTCCGGGTACACCTGCAAGCTTAAATAATCCACAAACTTCATCCACATATATCAGATGTTCATCAGGATGTTTTGTTCCATCTCCTAAAAAAGGATTAGCTAGCAGTTTTTCTATCATACCCGCAGGAACTTCAAAGCAAGCATTTTCATTTTCATATTCATTTTTAGTAGGTTCAGTAGGTCGAGGAGCAACTCTTTGCTCTACTGGTCGGGGTGAAGATACCCCGAACAAGCCCCTCAGAGGATTACTTTCCATAGTAACAAGTGATAGTAAATTTCAGCACACTATATAAATTTTTCTTACCAAATTCCACCTACCAAAGGCGCTTCACTCCCCGGCAACGGCGCCAGAAAAGAGTCTTGATGACCCACAAGTATAGGGGATCTATCATAGTCCTTTCGATAAGTAAGAGTGTCGAACCCAACGAGGAGCAGAAGGAAATGATAAGCGGTTTCCAGCAAGGTATTCTCTGCAAGTACTAAAATAAGTGGTAATAGATAGTTTTGTGATAAGATAATTTGTAACGAGCAACAAGTAACAAAAGTAAATAAGGTGCAGCAAGGTGGCCCAACCCTTTTTGTAGCAAAGGATAAGCCTGGACAAACTCTTATATGATGTAAAGCGCTCCCGAGGACACATGGGAATATCGTCAAGCTAGTTTTCATCACGTTCATATGATTCGCGTTTGGTACTTTGATAATTTGGTATGTGGGTGCACCGGTGCTTGGGTGTTGCCCTTACTTGGACAAGCATCCCACTTATGATTAACCTCTATTGCAAGCATCCGCAAATACAACAAAAGTATTAAGGTAAACCTAACCATAGCATGAAACATATGGATCCAAATCAGCCCCTTACGAAGCAATGCATAAACTAGGGTTTAAGCTTCTGTCACTCTAGCAACCCATCACCTACTTATTACTTCCCAATGCCTTCCTCTAGGCCCAAATAATGGCGAAGTGTCATGTAGTCGACGTTCACATAACACCACTAGAGGAGAGACAACATACATCTCATCAAAATATCGAACGAATACTAAATTCACATGACTACTAATAGCAAGACTTCTCCCATGTCCTCAGGAACAAAAGAAACTACTCACAAAGCATAAACATGTTCATAATCAGAGGGGTATTTATATGCATATAGGATCTGAACATATGATCTTCCACCAATTAAACCAACTAGCATCAACTACAAGGAGTAATTAACACTACTAGCAACCTACTAGCACCAATCCCGAACTTGGAGACAAGAATTGGATACAAGAGATGAACTAGGGTCTTGAGAGGAGATGGTGCTGATGAATATGAGATGTTGATGGAGATTTCCCTCTCCCGATGAGAGGAGCGTTGGTGATGACGATGGCGATGATTTCCCCCTCCGGGAGGGAAGTTTCCCCGGCAGAACAGCTCCGCCAGAGCCCTAGATTGGTTCCGCCAAGGTTTCGCCTCGTGGCGGTGGAGTTTCGTCCGAGAAGATGGCTTATGATTTTTTTGATAATTTGGTATGTGGGTGCACCGGTGCTTGGGTGTTGCCCTTACTTGGACAAGCATCCCACTTATGTTTAACCTCTATTGCAAGCATCTGCAAATACAACAAAAGTATTAAGGTAAACCTAACCATAGCATGAAACATATGGATCCAAATCAGCCCCTTACGAAGCAATGCATAAACTAGGGTTTAAGCTTCTGTCACTCTAGCAACCCATCACCTACTTATTACTTCCCAATGCCTTCCTCTAGGCCCAAATAATGGCGAAGTGTCATGTAGTCGACGTTCACATAACACCACTAGAGGAGAGACAACATACATCTCATCAAAATATCGAACGAATACTAAATTCACATGACTACTAATAGCAAGACTTCTCCCATGTCCTCAGGAACAAAAGAAACTACTCACAAAGCATAAACATGTTCATAATCAGAGGGGTATTTATATGCATATAGGATCTGAACATATGATCTTCCACCAATTAAACCAACTAGCATCAACTACAAGGAGTAATTAACACTACTAGCAACCTACTAGCACCAATCCCAGACTTGGAGACAAGAATTGGATACAAGAGATGAACTAGGGTTTTGAGATGAGATGGTGCTGATGAAGATGTTGATGGAGATTTCCCTCTCCCGATGAGAGGAGCGTTGGTGATGACGATGGCGATGATTTCCCCCTCCGGGAGGGAAGTTTCCCCGGCAGAACAGCTCCGCCAGAGCCCTAGATTGGTTCCGCCAAGGTTTCGCCTCGTGGCGGTGGAGTTTCGTCCGAGAAGATGGCTTATGATTTTTTTCCCATCGAAAGACTCCATATAGCAGAAGATGGCCACCGGAGAATTACGATGAAAAGTGTGCCAACCCCTATGCATAGGTTTATGGGCGGAACCCGCAAGTTGATCACCAAAACATACATCAAGTGAATCACGTGGTATCCCATTGTCACCACAGATACGCACGGCAAGACATACATCAAGTGTTCTCAAATCTTTAAAGACTCAATCTGATAAGATAACTTCAAAGGGGAAACTCAATCCATTACAAGAGAGTAGAGGGGGAAAGAAACATCATAGGATCCAAATATAATAACAAAGCTCGCGATACATCAAGATCGTATCACCTCAAGAACACGAGAGACAGAGAGAGAGATCAAACATAGCTACTGGTACATACCCTCAGCCCCGAGTGAGAACTACTCCCTCCTCCTCATGGAGAGCACCGGGATGATGAAGGTGGCCACCGGAGAGGGATTCCCCCTCCGGCAGGGTGCCAGAACGGGTCTGGATTGGCTTCGGTGGCTACGGAGGCTTCTGGCGGTGGAACTCCTGATCTATTGTGCTCCCCGGTAGTTTTAGGGTACGTGGGTATATATGGGTGAAAGAGATACATCAGGGGAGCCACGAGGGGCCCACGAGGGTGGAGGGCACGCCCTAGGGGGGTGGGCGCGCCCCCTGTCGTGGTTCTAACTCTGACAGTGATGTAGGGGGGTATGTATGGAGAGGCTAGATCTTAGCTATGGAGGAGTTGTAAGCACACGAGGATTATGAGTTCAGACCCTTCTCGGAGGAAGTAACAGCCCTACGTCTCGGTGCCCGGAGGCGGTCAACTAAATCATGTGTGTATGAATAACAGGGGTGCGAACCCTTGATACTGAGGAGGGGGTGGCTTATATAGAGTTTGCCAGGCCCCTCCAGCCCTCAGTAATGCAGGGTTTAAAGTACATTAAGACTGGGGGTTACTGGTAACGCCCCTATGAAGTGCTATGATGACCATAAAAGCTACTTAATGACCGACCGTTTGCGTGCAGGGTGACTTTAGATCTCCTAGCAGTCGAGTGGTTGGATCTTGGTCGAGTGATTGCTTCGTGGTCGAGTGTCTTGGATCCGTCGAGTGGGATACCTCCAAGTCGATTGAAAGGCGACTTCTTCTAGGGATGTCCTTGGGTAGGGTACTTAGGACAGGTCCATGCCCCTACCCTAGGTACACAGCTTCAACATTAGCCCCCGAATGGATCGAGGTTCGAGTGGGGAAGAAGTTGGGGATCTTTTCGACTGGTCCTTCATGTTATATGAACGTCTTGTTTTGGATCAATTGTCACGGATGACGTCGTCAACTTCTTTCAGTCGCCGTGATCCATTCTTGGCCTCTTGTCGAGTGAATTTCTTTACTTGTGAAGTTCCGAGTGACAGTGTGAAAGGGATCTTCTGTTTGACGAGTTGTTCTGCGGCCCGCGGATTTTGCGGGATTTGAATTTCGGGAAGCATGTGGGACGGGGGCGGCCGCAGTAATCGGATGGGATAGGATGGAAGATCCTCGATCCCCACGCCACCTTTTTCGCCACGTACCGCACGCGCCTGTTGCGGGATTTGACGGGATTGCCTGGGCCTACCAGTCAGCCACTCGGAAGCGACCTCTTATAAGCTGCCGGCTCGGGACCCCCGAACAGTGCGCCTTCACTTTTCCCCCTTCCTTCACAAGATCCTCCGCCACCTCCGCTCTCACCTTGGTGCCATAGGTCTGTTCGAGCTTCACCGGCGACGATGGTGAAGGAGAAGACGTTGGCTCTGGAGCGCGCGAAGAAGGCGGCGGTGCAGGGGAAGGGGAAGAAGTCGCTCGGGGCGGATCTTCCTCGAGGACTGCTCTGCCCAAGGATTGGATCCAGGGCGACTGGATGCCGTCGGTGATTCGGCAGGATGATCTCGATGATCTGGTCGAGGGGGGATTCATTCCCCACAAATCTGCGCGTCTCCCGGGGAAAGAAGTCAAACCCCAGCCTCTTGATGGTGAGTGCGTCCTCCTCACCACCCATATCGATCGTGGATTCTCTCTGCCTCCTCATCCTTTTTTCCGGTGCTTCTTGAACTTCTTCGGAGCGCAGCTCCATCACTTTACTCCCAATTCTATTGTGTATCTTGCTGCTTTCGTTTCCTTGTGCGAAAACTTCTTGGGTTGCCACCCCCATTGGGGACTCTTCAAGCACATCTTCACTTGCCGCTCTCAGTCGGTCAAGAAGGCCAAGTCGAGTGACGAACGGATGCAGGTGATCCAGCTGTGCGGGGGCCTGGCGATCCAGATGAGGGGAAAAAGTTCCTTTCCGTCTATCACTTTTCCCGAGTCAGTCCGTGGGTGGCAGTCGACTTGGTTTTACTGCAAAGACCAGGTGACCCTAGGACAGTCGACTGGGCTTCCCCTTTTTCTCTGAATCGAGCACAAAAACCTGCCTCTCTGAAAGTGACGCCGGAGGAAAAGGCGCAAGTCAAGGTGTTGGTCGGTCGAGTGGTTCAGCTTGTCCGCGAGGGTGTGACTGGCATGGACTTGTTGGAAGTCTTCCTTTGGAGGCGCATCCAACCGCTTCAGGCTCGTGACCACCCGATGTGGTTGTACTCGGGTCTCGAAGACACCACTCGGATTCACCCAGAGGAGGTTACTGACGAGATGTTGGAAGGGTGGCTGTCGAGTATCACAGGGAACAAGGACAACCCCCGAGGAGCCAGGAGGATTCCTCCACTGGAATGACCTTGCGTTTCCGACTGTGATCTTGCTTTCTTTATTTGTTCTCTTTGGATCAGTCGATTGACTTTTGTCTTGTTTTCTGTCCTCTAGGCCACTACTGAGATGTACTCGACACCCAATGGAGCACAGGAGCAGGCCGAGGAAGGAGAGGCGAGCGGAGGCGAAAGTGGAGACGAGAGAGAAGAGTGGGAATCTGACAGCGAAGGAGAGGGGGATGACAACGACGACTCCAGTGAAGAGGAGGAGGAAGAAGTCGAACCTCCCCGCTCGGAACGGCGATCCAAGCTTACACACGACCCTGCGCGGGAATGTGGTAAGGCGACTGTCCCTGTTGGACAATCGTCGAAGCGCCCTCGGACCTCATCTCCGGCGCCGACAGAAAAAGCTCCCAAGCACCCACGCGCGACGCCATCCAAGCCGCCCAAGGATCTTCCCAAGATGAGGATGACTGTCCCCACCATTTCTGGGTAATGGTAGAATTTGTTTTCCTTTGTTGAACATGACGGACTCTTGGTCAACTCATTGAATAAGCTGACTGACTTTGGAAATTTGCAGTGCTGCCACCTCGGAGATCTCCGCCAAGGACGATGATCAAGAGATGGAAGACGTTGTTACCTCCAACCCCAGTACGATTACTAATGCTCTGCTTTTAGTCGACTGACGATTTCTTATAATTCCGGTCGATTGGATTTTTCTTGTAGCTCGTCCTCATGTCATTGACCTCCCTGATGATGACGACGAAGAGCCGCTGAGGGCGCGAAGGAACAGGAGGGCGCCGGCTGGCAAGACCCCACAAAGCACTCCGGCGCCAGAGGCCGTAGTCCGAGAGGGTGGTGATACCACTCGGGCTTCTGTGACCTTCGCTGAACCTCTGACGAGTGTCCGGCCTTCGACGTCGACTGCAAATCCGCCTTCGCTTTTTGCCACACACCACGTCCTTGAGGATCAAGTGGGTGCCCCTAAAGAGGCTATACGCCAAGCGGGGATCATGATGGAGCAAGTGAAGGTGGTTTGGGAAGCCAGCCAAGCAGCTTATGACGCGAGTTCAGCTCTTCAGAGCAACGTCCAGGTCAGTCGATTCACCGCTTGTTCTGTTAGGATATGCTATCTGAAGAATCTCTTTTCCGAAGATCTTTATATCTGTACACCCACTGGGTGTGTCTATTAATCTTTTTGACGAATGGGGGCACGCTAAGTGCACCCACTGGGTGTAGTCCCCGAGACTACGGTGGACTGCTGGCAGTCGACTGTAGTCTTTATATTGTGTTGCTTTAGTTGAACTTCTTCACTCGGTCTGGTCAGGCCATGTCGAATGGAACTGTACACGGTCGACTGCGGGCAGTCGATTTTTGGTCGAACCAGTGGGGGCACGCTGAGTGCACCCACTGGGTGTAGTCCCCGAGACTACTGTTGAATGTTTTTGATTCGGCTGTAGTCTTAGAAACGCCATCATTGTCTCTTGGTTACTCAGAAGCAACTTATCTTGGATGTCTGTTGACTGATTTTTTGCAGAAATCCAGCGAACTTGTGGCTCGCTACACTGAGTTGGAGAACAAACAGATCCAGCTGAACATTGACTTGAAGCTTGCTCAGGAGAACTTGCAGAAGGCGAGGGACGAAGCAAAAGGTATGGCTGGTGAGCTTTTGTCGACTGTCCTTTCTTTCTGGCCGTCCTCGATGTTGATCTCACTTGCTGTTTCGCAGACAAAATGGAGGAGGCTCTGAAGAAGAAGGATCAAGACCTTGCCGAAGCGCAGGAGGAGGCCCTGAACAAAACGAAGCTTGCTGAAGAAAAACTGGCTTCAGTCGGTACTCTTGAAACGGAAAACTCCAGGCTGAAAACTGCTCTCGACACGGCTAATCAAGAGGTCAGCCGTCTGAAGCATGGCAATATAGCTCTGAATGACAAGGCAAGTGAATTGGCGGGGAAGAGGAACGATCTGGAGGCTTATCTCGGTGGACTCGTCAAGAAGCTGTTCGTCATGCTCGAGGGTAATTACTCCGGCCCGACTGACTTGCAGTTACCAAACCTGCATAGAACCACTGACTTATCCTTGAATCATGTTTACAGAATTCTGCCAGAACTTCGAAGAGGAGACCAGTCGAGTGGAGACAGACTTGGACCCCATCAATTCTCCAGTGAAGGACGAGGCTGCTATGAACGTGCTCCGACTGGAATCTCGTGTTGCCGGCGTTGTTGACTATCTTGCTCGGTTGAAGGTTGCGATGTCGCGGATCGACACGTCGCTCTGGCCTAGGATGACGCTTTAGAATGACCTCGAGTCCCTGATGACTCGACTGAATGAAGTCCCAGGTCGAGTGGCGGAATGGAAGAAATCTTCTGCTAGATGTGGCGTTGACGTCGCTCTGTCTCTGGTCCGCGTCCACTGCAAGGAGGCGCGAGAAGAAAAGTTGGCCGCCATCCAAGTTGCCAATACCAGGAAGCACAACTTTCAAGACTTCATGGAGACTTTCATTGCTGCTGCCACTCGCATTGCAGACGAGATCGATTTGGACGAGTTCGTCGCCCCTTCCAGTCCTCCGCCTGAGGAATAAAAACTTTTATGCTTCACTTTAAATTTGCCTCGGAATGCCGAGTGGATTTTGTAACCGTTAAACTTTGTCGAGCTGGAGGCTCGAGTACTTTGATCTACGGTCTAGGACCTTTGGATCTTATCTGAACTTGATTTATCGTTGAATATCTTCATGAATTATCTGTCGAGTGGAACTTGTTCTTCACTCTAAATAACTTTGTATTTGTGGTGCAGCTCCGAAGGAGAAGGTAGCAGTCGATTTGCACCTCGTCGTCCTTGCGGATTGGGATGTGTTCCGTACTTAGGCGAGCACTGGGCTGCAGCTAAGCCCCCGAGTGGAAGGTCTGCTCTCCACTCGGTAGGATTTTAAAAACTTAGGCGAGTACTGGACTGCAGCTAAGCCCCCGAGTGGGAGGTCTGCTCTCCACTCGGTAGGATTTTTTCAAACTTAGGCGAGTACTGGACTGCAGCTAAGCCCCCGAGTGGGAGGTCTGCTCTCCACTCGGTAGGATTTTTTCAAACTTAGGCGAGTACTGGACTGCAGCTAAGCCCCCGAGTGGGAGGTCTGCTCTCCACTCGGTAGGATTTTTTCAAACTTAGGCGAGTACTGGACTGCAGCTAAGCCCCCGAGTGGGAGGTCTGCTCCTCCACTGGGTAGGATTTTTTCAAACTTAGGCGAGTACTGGACTGCAGCTAAGCCCCCGAGTGGGAGGTCTGCTCTCCACTGGGTAGGATTTTTTCAAACTTAGGCGAGTACTGGACTGCAGCTAAGCCCCTGAGTGGGAGGTTTGCTCTCCACTCGGTAGGATTTTTAAACACTTAGGCGAGCACTGGGCTGCAGCTAAGCCTCCGAGTGGGAATCTGGCTCACCACTCGGTAGGATTTTTAGACACTTAGGCGAGCACTGGGCTGCAGCTAAGCCTCCGAGTGGGAGTCTGGCTCACCACTCGGCAGGATTTTTAAACACTTAGGCGAGCACTGGGCTGCAACTAAGCCTCCGAGTGGGGGTCTGGCTCGCCACTCGGTAGGATTTTTAAACACTTAGGCGAGCACTGGGCTGCAGCTAAGCCTCCGAGTGGGAGTCTGGCTCACCACTCGGTAGGATTTTTAAACACTTAGGCGAGCACTGGGCTGCAGCTAAGCCTCCGAGTGGGAGTCTGGCTCGCCACTTGGTAGGATTTTTAAATACTTAGGCGAGCACTGGGCTGCAGCTAAGCCTCTGAGTGGCAGTCTGGCTCCCCACTCGGTAGGATTTTTAAACACTTAGGCGAGCACTGGGCTGCAGCTAAGACCCCGAGTGGGAGTCTGGCTTGCCACTCGGTTGGATTTTTAAACACTTAGGCGAGCACTGGGCTGCAGCTAAGCCCCCGAGTGGAAGGTCTGCTCTCCACTCGGTAGGATTTTAAAAACTTAGGCGAGTACTGGACTGCAGCTAAGTCCCCAAGTGGGAGGTCTGCTCTCCACTCGATAGGATTTTTTCAAACTTAGGCGAGTACTGGACTGCAGCTAAGCCCCCGAGTGGGAGGTCTGCTCTCACTCGGTAGGATTTTTTCAAACTTAGGCGAGTACTGGACTGCAGCTAAGCCCCCGAGTGGGAGGTCTGCTCTCCACTCGGTAGGATTTTTTCAAACTTAGGCGAGTACTGGACTGCAGCTAAGCCCCCGAGTGGGAGGTCTTCTCTCCACTTGGTAGGATTTTTTCAAACTTAGGCGAGTACTGGACTGCAGCTAAGCCCCCGAGTGGGAGGTCTGCTCTCCACTCGGTAGGATTTTAAAAACTTAGGCGAGTACTGGACTGCAGCTAAGCCCCCGAGTGGGAGGTCTGCTCTCCACTCGGTAGGATTTTTTCAAAAACTTAGGCGAGTACTGGACTGCAGCTAAGCCCCCGAGTGGGAGGTCTGCTCTCCACTCGGTAGGATTTTTAAACACTTAGGTGAGCACTGGGCTGCAGCTAAGCCTCCGAATGGGAGTCTGGCTCACCACTCGGTAGGATTTTTAAACACTTAGGCGAGCACTGGGCTGCAGCTAAGCCTTCGAGTGGGAGTCTGGCTCACCACTCAGTAGGATTTTTAAACACTTAGGCGAGCACTGGGCTGCCAGCTAGCCCTCCGAGTGGGAGTCTGGGCTCGCCACTCGGTAGGATTTTTAAACACTTAGGCGAGCACTGGGTTCAGCTAAGCCTCCGAGTGGGAGGTTTGCTCTCCACTCGGTAGGATTTTTAAAACTCTTAGGCGAGCACTGGGCTGCAGCTAAGCCCCCGAGTGGGAGGTTTGCTCTCCACTCGGTAGGATTTTTTTCAAACTTAGGCGAGTACTGGACTGCAGCTAAGCCCCCGAGTGGGAGGTCTGCTCTTCACTCGGTAGGATTTTTTCAAACTTAGAGGAGTACTGGACTGCAGCTAAGCCCCCGGAGTGGAGGTTTCTCCACTCGGTAGATTTTTAAACACTTAGGCGAGCACTGGGCTTGCAGCTAAGCCCCTGAGTGGGAGGTTGCTTCTCCACTCGGTAGGATTTTTCAAACACTTAGGCGAACTGGGCTGCAGCTAAGCCCCCGAGTGAGTCTGGCTCTGGGCTGCAGCTAAGCCCCCGAGTGGGAGGTTTGCTCTCCACTCGGTAGGATTTTTTAAACACTTAGGCGAGCACCTGGCTGCAGCTAAGCCTCCGAGTGGGAGTCCGGCTTGCCACTCGGTAGGATTTTTAAACACTTAGGCGAGCACTGGGCTGCAGCTAAGCCTCCGAGTGGGAGGTTTGCTCTCCACTCGGTAGGATTTTTAAACACTTAGGCGAGCACTGGGCTGCAGCTAAGCCTCCGAGTGGGAGTCTGGCTCGCCACTCGGTAGGATTTTTAAACACTTAGGCGAGCACTGGGCTGCAGCTAAGCCCCCGAGTGGGAGTCTGGCTCGCCACTCGGTAGGATTTTTAAACACTTAGGCGAGCACTGGGCTGCAGCTAAGCCCCCGAGTGGGAGTCTGGCTCACCACTCGGTAGGATTTTTAAATACTGAGGCGAGCACTGGGCTGCAGCTAAGCCTCCGAGTGGGAGTCTGGCTCACCACTCGGTAGGATTTTTAAACACTTAGGCGAGCACTGGGCTGCAGCTAAGCCTCCGAGTGGGAGTCTGGCTCACCACTCGGTAGGATTTTTTTTACAAACTTAGGCGAAACGGATTCGCAGCTAAGCCACCCACTTGGGGATTTCACACGCAAACATAGGCGACAACAATTATAGGAAAAATTGTAACACTCTTGTCTTTGATAAATAGACTACAGAAGTTTTTCTTATTACATCTCATCCGAGTGAGAATTCAAGTGTAAAAGGGGCAGAGCAGTTCCGCATTCCAAGCTCGTGGCTCATCGATCTGGCGATCGACATTGTAAAGGTGATACGCTCCATTGTGGAGGACTCTGGTGACGATGAAGGGACCTTCCCAAGTAGGAGCGAGCTTGTGTGGTTTCTGTTGATCCATTCGGAGGACCAAATCTCCTTCTTGGAAGGCTCGACTCTTTACATTTCTGGCATGGAATCGACGCAAGTCTTGCTGATAAATGGTCGATCGGATCATAGCCATTTCTCTTTCTTCTTCCAGGAGGCCGACTACATCTTGCCGGGCTTGTTCCTGCTTCATCTTCGGTATAAAGCTCGACTCGGGGTGCATTGTGAAGTAGATCACTCGGCAGGACTGCTTCCGCTCCGTAAACCAGAAAGAACGGAGTTCTTCCTGTCGACCGATTCGGGGTGGTCCTCAATCCCCATAGAACTGACGGAAACTCGTCGACCCAAGCGCCTGCTGCGTGCTTGAGATCACGCATCAGCCGAGGCTTTAGTCCTTTGAGAATCAGACCATTTGCCCTTTCTGCTTGTCCATTCGACTGGGGGTGGGTGACCGATGCGTAGTCGACTCGTGTTCCTTGAGAGGCGCAAAAAGCTCTGAACTTGTATGAATCAAAGTTTGACCCATTGTCGGTGATGATGCTATGCGGGACTCCATATCTGAATGTTAACTCCCTGACGAAACTGATAGGAGTGCAAGCATCAAGATTCTTGATAGGCTTAGCTTCAATCCATTTGGTAAACTTGTCGACTGCCACAAGCACATGTGTGAAACCGCTCCTGCCTGTTCTCAATGGGCCAACCATGTCCAGTCCCCAAACAGCGAAGGGCCAGACGAGTGGAATGGTCTTCAGGGCTGATGCAGGCTTGTGCGACATGTTGGAGTAGAACTGGCACCCTTCACACTTGTCGACTATCTCCTTTGCCATTTCATTCGCTCTTGGCCAGTAGAATCCCGCTTGGTATGCTTTAGCCACAATGGTCCGAGAGGACGCATGATGACCACAGGTCCCCGAGTGGATATCATCAAGGATTATCTGACCTTCTTCTGGTGTTATACACTTCTGACCGACTCCAGTCGCGCTTTCTCTATACAACTGTCCCTTTATGACTGTAAAGGCCTTCGATCGACGGACGATCTGTCGAGCCTCTTCTTCGTCCTCCGGGAGTTCCTTTCTCAGGATATACGCGATGTATGGTATCGTCCAGTCGAGGGCGATTGCCAAAACTTCCATGACTAGGTCGACCACTGCCGGAATTTCAACTTCAGTCGGATCTATGGCACTCTTTGGCTGCGGGGCTTCATCTGTAAAAGGATCTTCTTGGACTGATGGCGAGTGGATGTGTTCCAAAAACACATTGCTGGGGATGGCTTCTCTCTTGGAGCCTACCTTTGCCAAATCATCAGCCGCTTGATTTTTCAGTCGGGGGATGTGATGAAGCTCTAACCCCTCGAATTTCTTCTCTAACTTTCTCACTGCATTGCAATAACCAGTCATAGCTGGACTTTTGACGTCCCACTCCTTCATCACCTGATTAACCACCAAATCTGAGTCGCCATAGACCATGAGGCGACGGACGCCGAGTGAAATGGCCATGCGCAACCCATACAAAAGTGCTTCATATTCTGCTTCGTTATTGGAGGAATCGAAGTGAATCTGGAGAACATATCTGAGCTTATCTCCTCGGGGGGAAACCAATACTACCCCAGCACCGGAACCATTCAGCATCTTAGATCCATCGAAGAACATGGTCCAGTGCTCCGAGTGAACTTGAGTCGGAAGTTGCTATTCGATCCACTCGGCGACGAAATCTGCAATTGCTTGGGACTTGATAGCTTTCTTTGCCTCAAACTTGATATCCAGGGGAAGAAGTTCAATCGCCCATTTGGCCACTCGACCAGTTGCATCTCTGTTGTGCAAAATCTCTAATAGTGGAGCGTCGCTGATGACTGTAATGGAATGATCAGAGAAGTAATGTGCAACCTTCTTCGTGGTCATATAAATCCCATATACAAGCTTCTGGTAATGAGGATATCTTTGCTTTGAAGGAGTCAAAACTTCAGAAACATAATATACTGGGCGCTGAACTTTGAAGGCCTTTCCTTCTTCTTCCCACTCGACCGTAAGTACTGTACTGACAACTTGTCCTGTGGCTGCAATGTAAATCAGCAAAGGCTCCTTGCTGATTGGGGCAGCAAGCACCGGCTGGGTGGAGAGCAGAGCTTTGAGCTCTGTAAACGCTGCATTAGCTTCTGGAGTCCACTCGAACTTGTCGGACTTCTTCATCAGTCGATAAAGAGGCAATGCCTTTTCACCGAGGCGAGAGATGAATCGACTTAAAGCGGCCAAGCATCCTGTAAGCTTCTGGACATCATGCACACGCACAGGACGTTTCATCCGGAGTATAGTACCAATTTTTTCAGGATTGGCGTCGATTCCCTGTTCGGAAACGAGAAAACTGAGTAACTTCCCACCTGGAACTCTGAATGTGCACTTTGATGGATTGAGCTTGATATCATGCCTCTTGAGGTTGGCAAAGGTTTCAGCAAGGTCAGTCAGCAGGTCGGAACCCTTCCATGACTTGACCACAATATCATCCATGTATGCCTCCACATTCCTACTAATTTGAGTGAGAAAACACTTATGAATCATCCTCATGAACGTGGCTCCGGTATTCTTGAGGCCGAACGGCATGGTGACATAACAGAAGCACCTGAATGGAGTGATGAAAGCTGTTTTGATCTCGTCGGGCCCGTACAGACGAATCTGATGGTACCCGAAATAGGCGTCTAGAAAAGACAAACGCTCACATCTCGCAATCGAGTCGACTATCTGGTCGATGCGGGGGAGAGGAAAATGATCTTTCGGGCAGGCCCGATCGATATGCTTGAAATCAATGCACATGCGAAGTGACTTGTCCTTCTTGGGAACCATGACAACATTGGCGAGCCACTCGGAGTGGTAAATTTCTCGGATGAACTCCGCTGCTAAGAGCCGAGCCACCTCCTCGCCAATGGCCTTCCTCTTCTGGATGGCGGACCGTCGAAGATGTTCTTTCACAGGTTTAAATTTTGGGTCGACTCGTAGACGGTGCTCAGCCAGCCCCATGGGAACTCCAGGCATGTCAGCAGGCTTCCATGCGAAGATGTCCCAGTTCTCACGTAGGAACTGGATGAGCGCTTCTTCCTATTTGGAGTCGACCGTCGTTGAGATGTGAGTCGGAGCAGTGTTTGGAACGGTCGGGTGAATGTGAACTGCCTTCGTTTCACTGGACGACTAAAAAGCTGATTCTGAAGCAGGCTTCTTAGCTCGTAGCAACTCACTCGGATCTGCAGTCTTCTGATACTCTTGCAACTCGACCACTGCCATCTGAGCGTCAGCAATCTTTGAGCCTTTCTGAAAACACTCTTCTGCTTTCTTCCGATTGCCTGTAACAGTGATCACACCTTTGGGACCAGGCATCTTCAATTTGAGATACACACAACATGGTCGAGCCATGAAGCGTGCATAAGCTGGCCTGCCCAAAATAGCGTGATAAGCACTTTGGAAATCCACAACTTCGAATGTCAACTTTTCCTTGCAGTAATTCTTGGAATCACCGAAAACCACATCAAGAGCAATTTGGCCGAGTGACTCGGCTTTCTTCCCAGGAATGACTCCATGGAAACTCATGTTACTGGTACTGAGCCTGGACATCGGAATGCCCATCCCTTTCAATGTTTCTGCATACAGTATGTTCAAACCGCTGCCTCCATCCATCAGGACTTTGGTCAGTCGACTGCCTTCGACAACTGGGTCGACCACCAGAGCTTGCCTCCCAGGGGTGGCAATGTGCGTAGGGTGATCAGACTGGTCGAATGTGATGGCAGTCTGGGACCACTTCAGATAATTGGGTGTTGCCGGAGCAACCATATTTACCTCACGATTAATAACCTTCAGTCGACTTTTGCTCTCAACATCAGCAAAAATCATCAGGGCGGAATTGACCTGAGGGTACCCATCGTCACTATCTTCCTTGTCCTCAACTTTGTCCGACTCCTTTTCCTTATCTTTGGACTGCTTACCCTGAAACTGCTGGATCAGAAGCTGACACTGTCGAGTGGTGTGCTTTGGGTAAATGAGTTTACCCTCTTCATCTTTCTTGGTGTGGATGTGACACGGTAGATCCAAAACATCATTTCCATCTTGGTATTTAACTTTCTTGGGGTTCCAAGGTCCTTTGGGTTTTCCCTTAAATTTTCCCTAGGTTACGGCCAGGGCCTCCCCAGGAGCGGCTGGCTCGGCTTTCCGCTTTTGTTTCTGACTGGAATTTCCTCTGGTTTCCTGGGCGACTGCTTTATGCTTGCCACTCCGGAGTCGATCCTCATCTTCACCATTAGCGTATTTGGTGGCAATCTCCATCATCCGATTCAGAGACATCTCTCCGGTCCGACCGAACTTCAGATTCAATTCTCTGTACTTAACGCCTTCTTTAAAGGCACAAACTGCTTGATGATCTGGTACATTTTCAACTGTGTGATGCAATGTGATCCACCTCTAGATGTAATCCCTCAGAGTTTCATTCGGTTTCTGCATGCAAGACCGCAATTCCGTAAGGCCTGCAGGTCGCTTGCATGTTCCTTCAAATGTGGTGACAAACACTCGGGAGAGATCCTCCCAAGTGTAAATGCTGCTGGGTGCTAACTGATTCAGCCACGCTCTGGCCGAGCCTTCTAACATGAGAGGCAGGTGCTTCATGGCTACCTCATCATTCCCACCGCCAATCTGGACAGCCACTCGGTAATCTTCGAGCCAAGTATCGGGCTTGGACTCACCGGTGAACTTACTAACTCCAGTCGCCAACCTGAAGTTGGGAGGAATTACAGCGGCTCTGATGGCTCGACTGAAACACTCCGGCCCTGAAACATGTACTCTGCCACTGGTAGGCGCATATCTGTCGTGGCCTTCTCGGTGAGCTCTATTCCTATCGACCAAACCTTGAACGAGAATGGATCTCGCATCAAAGCCTGGTTCCCTGGGGTCGACTGGAATTCTCTGCCCAACACTATGAGGGCGTCTGTCATCCTGCTGTTGAGGCACATATGATCCACTCCTCGGGGGAGGGGTTGGCACTCGATGTCGATCATCACAATCGAGTCGGTGATCATACTGCTCATTCCTTCTGTACTGATCACGCCGGTTTCCACGCCCCTCACGCCTCGGAGGCGATCTTGGGCTGTGAGCCGACTGGACTGTATCCGCTGCAACGGATCGACTGTGGATCCTGTTCCACGATTGAGAAACAGCGGAATTCTGGTCTCCCGCTGCCTGGAGCAACGCTATGATTTGCAACAAGCCTCTGCCAGCCTCTGACTGGGAGGGCTGAATCGACTCTGCTATACGGGCCGCAGCCGCCAAATTCTGAATCGGAGTACGATATACCTGCGGGGGCGGAAAGAGTTGACGTCGACTGGATTCTGGAGCCCGTTGACGCGCTCGCTCATCGAGTATTCACTGGAGATTCTCCAGTCGAGTGCGCTCGGCCAAATTAGCCAAGCGCGCGTCCTCCAAGGCTCGGGCCTCGGGGGTTTCTCCAACGATAGGAGTGTGGAGTGCATCCATGTTCCGGCGGCGAAGCTCCTCCCGCTGCAATGACGTGAGAGGCTCGGGGAGATACTCCTCGTGAGGACGCGACAGGTCGCCCCCATCCGCACCTCCGTCAGCGCGGGGGAAACCGGGAGGACTGCGTGGCCCATCGATCACCAGAACCTCTGCAGCTGGGTCACTGCTGTCGCATTCGGATGCGGTCTCTGCGGAGCCAGTCGAACAGGCCGTAGAGGGATTCGTCGGGCTCGATTGCCGTGACTTGTGGGGTGGCCGACTGGCGGGCCACCGCATGTCTCACCCACCTCTAAAGCCTCGACCGACCGGAGCGCTTGCGCCGGCGAGAAACAGGGCGGGGAGAAGCCACAGGAGCCGACCGATATTGGGTCGACGGCTGCCGCAGGAGGACACCACGGACACATGCGCGAAAGTGCGTCGCCCCGCGGACGGGGAGCACGTCGACGTCGAGTGGAGCCTCCTAAAGCCAAGCGGAGTTGTCGGCGATGAACGTGAGCGCGCCGAGACAGATCTCGCGACCCACCACCAAAGCTCCGCCCGAAACCATGGTCAAAGAGATCGGAAAAAATCGCAACTTCTCAAACTAGGCGCTAAGACTCCTAGCCCCATGGTGGGCGCCAACTGTCGTGGTTCTAACTCTGACAGTGATGTAGGGGGGGTATGTATGGAGAGTCTAGATCTTAGCTATGGAGGAGTCGTAAGCACACGAGGATTACGAGTTCAGACCCTTCTCGGAGGAAGTAACAGCCCTACGTCTCGGTGCCCGGAGGCGGTCGACTGAATTATGTGTGTATGAATAACAGGGGTGCGAACCCTTGATACTGAGGAGGGGGTGGCTTATATAGAGTTCGCCAGGCCCCTCCAGCCCTCAGTAATGCAGGGTTTAAAGTACATTAAGACTGGGGGTTACTGGTAACGCCCCTCATAAAGTGCTATGATGACCATAAAAGCTACTTAATGACCGACCGTTTGCGTGCAGGGTGACTTTAGATCTCCTGGCAGTCGAGTGGTTGGATCTTGGTCGAGTGATTGCTTTGTGGTCAAGTGTCTTGGATCCGACGAGTGGGATACCTCCAAATCGATTGAAAGGTGACTTCTTCTAGGGATGTCCTTGGGTAGGGTACTTAGGACAGGTCCATGCCCCTACCCTAGGTACATAGCTTCATCACCCCCTGCCTCATGGATCCCTCGTTCCTTTCCTGACGTGCACTCCAACTTTTTCCGGTAGCTTTCCTTCCAAAAATAAATTCTCCAGTTGGTTTCATTCCGTTTCGACTCCGTTTGATATTCCTTTTCTTCGAAACACTGAAATAGGCAAAAAAACAGCAATTCTGGGCTGGGCCTCCGGTTAATAGGTTAGTCCCAAAAATAATATAGAAGTGGATAATAAAGCCCAATATTGTCCAAAACAGTAGATAATATAGCATGGAGCAATCAAAAATTATAGATACGTTGGAGACGTATCAAGCATCCCCAGGCTTAATTCCTGCTCGTCCTCGAGTAGGTAAATGATAAAAACAGAATTTTTGATGCGGAGTGCTACTTGGCATAATTTCAATGCAATTCTTCTTAATTGTGGCATGAATATTCAGATCCATAAGATTCAAGACAAAATTTCATATTGACATAAAAATAATAATACTTCAAGCATACTAACTAAGCAATTATGTCCTCTCGAAATAACATGGACAAAGAAAGTTCATCCCTACAAAATCATATAGTTTAGTCATGCTCCATTTTCGTCACACAAGAATGCTCTCATCATGCACAACCCCAATGACAAGCCAAGCAATTGTTTCATACTTTAGTAATCTCAAACCTATAAACTTTCACACAATACATGAGCGCGAGCCATGGACATAGCACTATGGGTGGAATAGAATATAATGAGGGGGGTTATGTGGAGAAGAAAGTCTCGCATCAACGAGGCTAATCAATGGGCTATGGAGATGCCCACTGATTGATGTTAATTCAAGGAGTAGGGATTGCCATGCAACGGATGCACTAGAGCTATAAATGTATGAAAACTCAACAAAAGAAACTAAGTGGGTGTGCATCCAACTTGCTTGCTCACGAAGACCTAGGGCACTTGAGGAGGCCCATTGTTGGAACATACAAGCCAAGTTCTATAATGAAATATTCCCACTAGTATATGAAAGTGACAAAACAAAAAGACTCTCTATCATGAAGATTATGGTGCTACTTTGAAGCACAAGTGTGGCAAAGGATAGTAGCATTGTCCCTTCTCTCTTTTTCTCTCATTTTTTTGGGCCTTCTCTTTTTTATGGCCTTTCTCTTTTCTTTTCCTTTTTTTATATTCCTCACTTGGGACAATGCTCTAGAAAATGATGATCATCACACTTCTATTTATTTACAACTCAAAGATTACAGCTCGATACTAGAACAAGATATGACTCTATATTAATGCCTCCGGCGGTGTACCGGGATTGCAATGAATCAAGAGCGACATGTATGAAAAATTATGAATGGTGGCTTTGCCATAAATACTATGTCAACTACTTGATCATGCTAAGCAATATGACAATGATGAATGTGTCATGATAAACGGAATGGTGGAAAGTTGCATGGCAATATATCTCGAAATGGAAATGGAAATGCCATAATAGGTAGGTATGGTGGCTGTTTTGAGGAAGATATAAGGAGGTTTATGTGTGAAAGAGCGTATCATATCACGGGGTTTGGATGCACCGGCGAAGTTTGCGCCAACTCTCAATGTGAAAAAGGGCAATGCATGGTACCGAAGAGGCTAGCAAGGATGGAAGGGTGAGAGTGCGTATAATCCATGGACTCAACATTACTCATAAAGAACTTACATACTTATTGCAAAAATCTACAAGTCATCAAAAACCTCGGCACTACGCGCATGCTCCTAGGGGGATAGATTGGTAGGAAAAGACCATCGCTCGTCCCCGACCGCCACTCATAAGGAGGACAATCAAATAACACCTCATGTTTCAAATTTGTTACATAACGTTTACCATATGTGCACGCTACGGGACTTGCAAACTTCAACACAAGTATTCCTCAAATTCACAACTACCCAACTAGCACGACTTTGATATTATTACCTCCATATCTCAAAACAATCATCAAGCATCAAACTTCTCTTAGTATTCAATGCACTCTATATGAATTTTTTTACTATTCTTGGATGCCTAGCATATTAGGATTATTTAAGAAAATTACCATGCTATTTAAGACTCTCAAAATAATATAAGTGAAGCATGAGAGTTCATCTATTTCTATAAAATAAAACCACCACTGTGCTCTAAAAGATATAAGTCAAGCACTAGAGCAAATGACAAACTACTCCAAAAGATATAAGTGAAGATCAATGAGTAGTTGAATAATTATGAAACCATGTGAAGACTCTCTAACATTTAATAATTTAAGATCTTGCTATTTTATTCAAACAGCAAGAAAAACTAAATAAAATAAAATCACGCTCGAAGCACAACACATATCATGTGGTAAATAAAAATATAGCTCCAAGTAAAGTTACCGATGAACGAAGACGAAAGAGGGGATGCCTTCCGGGGCATCCCCAAGCTTTGGCTCTTTGATATCCTTAAATATTACCTTGCGGTGCCTTGGGAATCCCCAAGATTAGGCTCTTGCCACTCCTTATTCCATAGTCCATCGAATCCTTACCCAAAACTTGAAAACTTCACAACACAAAACTTAACAGAAAACTCGTGAGCTCCGTTAGTATAAGAAAATAAATCACCACTTCAAGGTACTGTAATGAACTCATTCTTAATCTATATTGGTGTTAAACCCACTGTATTCCAACTTACCTATGGTTCATACCCTCCGATACTACTCATAGATTCATCAAAATAAGCAAACAACACATCGTAAACAGAATCTGTCAAAAACAGAACAGTCTGTAGTAATCTGGATCAAACGTATACTTATGTAACCCGAAAAATTCTAAAATAAATTTCTGGACCGGAGGAATTCATCTATTAATCATATGCAAAAAGAACTAACTAAATATCACTTTCCAAATAAAAATGACAGCAGTTCTCGTGAGCGCTAAAGTTTCTGTTTTTTACAGCATGATCAACAAGACTTTCCCCAAGTCTTCCCAACGGTTCTACTTGGCACAAACACTAATTAAAACATAAAACCACATCTAAACAGAGGCTAGATAAATTATTTATTACTAAACAGCAGAAAAAAATCAAGGAACAAAAATGTAGTTGGGTTGCCTCCCAACAACCGCTATCGTTTAACGCCCCTAGCTAGGCACGATGATTTCAATGATGCTCACATAAAGGATAAGAATTGTAACGTAAAGAGAGCATCTTGAAGAATATGACTAGCACATTTAAGTCTAACCCACTTCCTATGCATAGGTATTTTGTGATCAAACAACTTATGGGAACAATAATCAACTAGCATAGGAAGGTAAAACAAGCATAACTTCAAAATTTTAAGCACATAGAGAGGAAACTGATATTATTGCAATTCCTACAAGCATATATTCCTCCCTCATAATAATTTTCAGTAGCATCATGAATGAATTCAACAATATAACCAGCACCTAAAGCATTCTTTTCATGATCTACAAGCATATAAATTTTATTACTCTCCACAAAAGCAAAATTCTTCTCAAGAATAATAGTGGGAGCAAACTCAACAAAATAACTATCATGTGATTGAAAATTTAGATCAAGATGACAAGTTTCATGGTTATCATTATTCTTTAAAGCATACATGTCATCACAATAATCATCATAGATAGGAGGCATGCTTTCATCATAATAAATTTGCTCATCAAAACTTGGGGGACAAAAAATATTATCAAACATAGCTTCCCCAAGCTTGTGGCTTTGCATATCATTAGCATCATAGATATTCAAGGAGTTCATACCAACAACATTGAAATCATGCTCATCATTCAAATATTTAGTGCCAAACATTCTAATGCATTCTTCTTCTAACACTTTGGCACAATTTTCGGAATCCTTATTCTCACGAAAGACATTAAAAATATGAAGCATATGAGGCATCCTTAATTCCATATTTTTTGTAGTTTTATTTTATAAACTAAACTAGTGATAAAATAAGAAACTAAAAGACTCAATTGCAAGATCTAAAGATATACCTTCAAGCACTCACCTCCCCGGCAACGGCGCCAGAAAAGAGCTTGATGTCTACTACACAACCTTCTTCTTGTAGACGTTGTTGGGCCTCCAAGTGCAAAGGTTTGTAGGACAGTAGCAAATTTCCCTCAAGTGGATGACCTAAGGTTTATCAATCCGTAGGAGGCGTAGGATAAAGATGGTCTCTCTCAAGCAACCCTGCAACCAAATAACAAAGAGTCTCTTGTGTCCCCAATACAATGGTAAATTGTATAGGTGCACTAGTTCGGCGAAGAGATAGTGATACAAGTGGTACATGGATAGTAGATGAATGTATTTGCAATCTGAAATTATAAAAACAGCAAGGTAACTAATGATAAAAGTGAGCATAAACGGTATTTCAATGCTAGGAAACAAGGCCTAGGGTTCATACTTTCGCTAGTGCAAGTTCCCTCAACAATAATAACATAATTGGATCATATAACTATCCCTCAACATGCAACAAAGAGTCACTCCAAAGTCACTAATAGTGGAGAACGAATGAAGAGATTATGGTAGGGTACGAAACCAGCTCAAAGTTATTCTTTCCAATCAATCCGTTGGGCTATTCCTATAAGTGTCACAAACAGCCCTAGAGTTCGTACTAGAATAACACCTTAAGACACAAATCAACCAAAACCCTAATGTCACCTAGATACTCCAATGTCACCTCAAGTATCCGTGGGTATGATTATACGATATGCATCACACAATCTCAGATTCATCTATTCAACCAACACATAGGACCTCAAAGAGTGCCCCAAAGTTTCTACCGGAGAATCACGATGAAAACGTGTGCCAACCCCTATGCATAGGCTCATGGGCGGAACCCGCAAGTTGATCACCAAAACATACATCAAGTGAATCACGTGGTATGACCGAAATGGATGAATCGGTCAGACCGAAACGCACAAAGAAGTTTTGGAAGTTTAAGTCTATGACGAATAGGGGACTCCGAGTGCTCCTCACACAGAGTGGTTCGAATCTGACTTGATCAAATTTTGTGATGTAGCATGAATAGAGTTTGAGACGAGAAAAGCATAGATAGCTAGAGAGGGTTCCTAGGCATTCTTGTCCATCCACTTGGCAAAAGAAAAGAAAACCAATCAATCAAAACAACAAGTGGATGTCCTCGAATGAGTAAAATATGCAATCAACATGCTCACACAATAAAATGGCAATTGAAATATGTGTCAAAGCATGCACAACCAATTCTAGCATCTATCAAACAATTGGCGATGACTAGGTCATCTATATATGAGTATATTGACTTAGGAGTCAAATGAGAACATTTGATCATAGGTCATACTCATCGTTTAAGCACAAGTGGGGTTACCACTTTTACGTAAAGCATTTTTTGTGTTCACACCATTAGAGTTGCTTTAGCTCAATTCTTAGAGTAAAGCTCCCCCTAGATGTGAGATCCCCCCTAAGAGGGATGAACTAACCTTGGGTTTTGTCGATGATGACTTCATGTAGATGTTGAAGATGTGGATGCTCAATGTTGATGTAGATCATTTGGAGCTATCCATTGGAGTGAGTTGCACTTTCAATACCTACACGGGTTAGTCCCATAAGGAACAAACAAGGATATCCATAGACATAAAGTGATGCAGACACAAGATGATGTCTATGAAAGCTTTTAGGTTACCTTATCCCTTGTCTTACCAACAAGAGGGTTTGTGACTCCTTGAACTAGTGCAAGATGTGGAAGTTGATTGCACTTGTTCTTGCCAAGATGATAAGAGTGAAGTATGTTGGCGGAGTCACCCTCAAGAACTCTCTAGTTCTTCTTCTTCGGGATCCACACCATCTTGATGGAAATCCTCGGTGTTGTAGTTGTACTTGATGAAGTGGAACTTGAAGTAGTCTTGGGAACCCACTTGACCAAGGCCTTAGGAGCTTCTTCAAATGCATCAATTTCCTCTTGAAGCTTGTGCTTGCCTTTTTGCTTGTGGTCTTGTGTTCGAAGATCATCATGAGCTTGTGTCCCTTTGAGAGAAGTAGGATCATACTTCTCTTGTTGAGGAACAAACTTCGTCTTGGGGTATTGATCTTCTTCCCACTCAACTCCATTGGCATTGAACTTTCGTTCAAAACCAACACCTTGATTCTTCCTGTGCCTTCCTTGCTTGCGTACAATTTCCTCGAATTGCTTACTTCCGGCAAGGCTCTTGTAAACACATTTCTCTATAATTACCTTCAATAAGCTATTTTCTTGCTCAAGTGTAACTTGGCTAAGAGAATCATTAGTGGAATCAAGAGAACTACTAGAAGCAACAATATTGGATTTAGCATGATTATTGTTACTACTAGAGGAATAATCTTTCTTGTTCTTGTTACTAGACTTGACTTGGGGCATGTAAGTGGATAAGAGTAAACGCTTGGCAATGTAAGAAGAACTTTTCTTACGAAGATCATCATTGATTGCTTTTAAGAACTCATGCTCTTGCTCAAGGTTGAGCTTTTCAAAGCGCAATATCTCATGAGTACTTAAAAGTTCTCGATGATCTCCTAAGATAGTTTCATGAGCTAACTTAAGAGTGTTTAGTTCTTTAGTTAGAGACTCAATCTTCTCCTTATCATTGTCATTCGTTTTATCTTGATTAACATGATTAATTGACATTTCATCATAGTATTCATCACTAGAGTTGTCAACATGTAAATTATCATCACCTAACAAGTCATCTTCATCACTATTGAAATCAACATACTCGGGATGTGATACCTTTGGGCCTTTAACCATGAAGCATGTTCCAACTCCTTCATTTGGTGAGTCAAATATGTCGTAGGAGTTGGTTGTCACAAGTGCTAGACCGGGAACACCTTCATCTTGAGTATATCCGAAGTCGGAGTGATAGCTTCCCTCGGAGTGGTTGTCGGAGTCGGAGCCGGATACCCATTCACCAACATGAGCTTGATGTCTTCGTTCTGTGTAGCTCCTTGATGACTTGTCCTTTCTTTCCAAATCCTTGCTTCTCCGTGAGGGTCTTCGTTAATAACGATCATCTCTACTCCTTCTTTCTCTAGATGGTGATTCTTCTCTTCTACTTCTTCTCTTGGGAGAATCTTCTCTTCTCTTGTAGGGGGGCGTACACTCATTGGAATAGTGTCCAGGCCTTCCACAATTGTAGCAATTTCGCTCTCGACTAGAAGATCTTTTGTCATTGTAGGACCTTGACTTGGAGCTTCTCTCTTTGCTTCTACTCTTGTAGAACTTGTTGAAGTTCTTCACCATTAAGCTCAATTCTTCATTGAAGGTTTGTTTCTCACTCGATGATGTGGGGGCTTCACATGAGGCTTTGTAAGCACCACTTGATTTGTTGTGAAGTTCCTCTTTATCCTTGAGTGACATCTCATCAGCAACAATTCTTTCGATGACTTCCGTTGGCTTGAGATCTTTGTAATTTGGCATCATTTGGATCAATGTGCACACAGTATCATATTTTCCATCCAAGGCTCTTAGGATCTTCTTGATGATGAATCTATCGGTCATCTCTTCACTCCCTAAGCCGGCAATCTCATTTGTGATAAGAGCAAGCCTAGAGTACATTTCAGCGACACCTTCACCATCCTTCATTTTGAACTTGTCAAGTTGACTTTGAAGCACATCCAATTTGGATTCCTTGACGGAGTCGGTACCTTCGTGCATATCAATTAAAGTATCCCAAATTTTCTTTGCATTCTCAAGACGGCTGATTTTGTTGAATTCTTCGGGGCACAATCTGTTGAAGAGGATATCACAAGCTTGAGCGTTGTATTGCAGCATCTTCAACTCTTCCGCGGTAGCTTCACGGTTCGGTTCTTTCCCATCAAAGAATTCACCTTGCAAGCCAATACACACAATAGCCCAAACGGCGGGGTTATGCCCAAGAATATGCATTTTCATCTTATGCTTCCAACTAGCAAAATTAGTGCCATCAAAGTAAGGACCTCTACGGTGATAATTTCCCTCGCTAGAAGCCATACTCTCCTAGGTTGTGAAACCAAGGCTATGATCACCAAAAGCTATGGAAATCAAAGCAAATGGAGACCAAAGCTCTGATACCACTTGTAGGATCGAAAGTATGTCTAGAGGGGGGGTGATTAGACTACTTGACCAAATAAAAATCTAGCCTTTTCCCATTTTAGTTCTTGGCAGATTTTAGCTATCTTAGCACAAGTCAAGCAATCTCCCACAATTCAAGCAAGCATGCAAAAGAGTATATGAGCAGCGGAAAGTAAAGCATGCAACTTGCAAGAATGTAAAGGGAAGGGTTTGGAGGATTCAAACATAATTGGAGACACGGATGTTTTTGTCGTGGTTCCGATAGGTGGTGCTATCGTACATCCACGTTGATGGAGACTTCAACCCACAGAGGGTAACGGTTGCGCGAGTCCACGGAGGGCTCCACCCATGAAGGGTCCACGAAGAAGCAACTGTGTCTATTCTATCACGGCCGTCGCCCATGAAGGACTTGCCTCACTAGCGGTAGATCTTCATGAAGTAGGCGATCTCCTCGCCCTTACAAACTCCTTGGTTCAACTCCACAATCTTGTCGGAGGCTCCCAAGTGACACCTAGCCAATCTAGGAGACACCACTCTCCAAGAAGTAACAAATGGTGTGTTGATGATGAACTCCTTGCTCTTGTGCTTCAAATGATAGTCTCCCCAACACTCAACTCTCTCTCACAGGATTTGGATTTGGTGGAAAGAAGATTTGAGTGGAAAGCAACTTGGGGAAGGCTAGAGATCAAGATTCATATGGTTGGAAAGGAATATCTTGACCTCAACACAAGTGTAGGTGGTTCTCTCTCAGAAAATGTGTATTGGAAGTGTAGGTATGTTCTGATGGCTCTCTCTACAAATGAAGAGTGGGTGGAGGGGTATATATAGCCTCCACACAAAATCTACCCGTTACACACAATTTTCCAAACTCGGTGGGACCGGATGGTTAAACTCAGTCGGACCGATTCAGCAAACCTAGTGACCGTTAGGATTTTCGGTGGGACTGAGATGCAACTCGGTAGGACCGATATGGTTAGGGTTAGGGCATAACGTAATCTCGGTGTGACCGATTACACAAACTCGATGGGACCGATTTTGGTAATAAGCTAACCAGAGAGTTGGTCAGGTAAACTCGGTGGGACCGATTCACTCATCTCGATGAGACTGAAATGTTACAAAAGGGAAACAAAGAGTTTACATTGCAATCTCGGTGGGATAGATCGCTCATCTCGGTAAGACCGAAACGTTACGAAGGGAAACAGAGAGATTACAATCCCATCTCGGTGAGACCGAGATCCCTATCGGTGAGACCGATTTGCCTAGGGTTTGTGGCAGTGGCTATGACATTTGAAACTCGGTGGCGCCGGATAGAAAGAATCGGTGGGGCCGAGTTTGACTTTTGGTTTAGGTCATATGTGGATGTGGGAAGGTAGTTGAGGATTTTGGAGCATATCACTAAGCATTTTGAGCAAGCAAGCCATTAAGCAACACCTCATCCCTCCTTGATAGTATTGGCTTTTCCTATAGACTCAATGTGATCTTGGATCACCAAAATATAAAATGTAGAGTCTTGAGCTTCAAGCTTGAGCCAAACTTTTTATCCTTAGAATTTTGAGGGATCCACTTTCCTCATCCATGCCATGCCATTCATTGAGCTTTTCCTGAAATATTAATCTTGGAATAATGTTAGCTCAATGAGCTATATCTTGTTAGGAATTACCAAAACCACCCAGGGATAGTTGCACTTTCAGCAATAAATATGGATATAAAAGCATGATGCAAAATGGACGTATCAGCCACCAAAGAGGTTGTACACTAATTGCCGCATTTTCTTCTTGATTCGATCTCACGGTGCTGCCGGCGCTCGGTCCCGAGCCGACATGGCGCGGCTCCATCCCCGGCGGCGTCGCCGGCCACTTCCTCCACGGCGTCGCTCCCTCGGGGCGACGTCCACATCAGTAGGAGCTGCTGCTGCTTTAGCTCTCTCTCGCGCTGCTGCTTTGCTCTTGCTCTCGGTCCCCTGCCTGGTCTGCTCTTGCTATTGCTCTTGCTCGCGCTGCTGCTCTCGGTCTTGCTCTTGCTTGTAATGCTGCTCCGATTTAGCTACACTTTATCGACTGAATCGACTTTTGGCTCAGTCGATTTTCAGGGGGTGGGGGGCTAACCGGGGTGAAGGAAGAACCAGCCACAGCGGGGAGGGGGGCTCGCCGGAGAGGTACCCCACTATCTATCTTAGGGTTCAGGATGGGGGCAGTGGTCGCCGGCGGTGGCGGGGCGTTCGCGGGGCGGTGGCGTGGGGATCGCCGGAGAAAAAGCTCGGCACAGGGGGGGCTAGAGGGATGGCCGGGGCGGCAGCGGACCGGCGGTGGGGAGCGTTTTCGGGGCGGGCCGGGCGGCGCACCACCGGCCGCGGGCGGCGGGGGCTGCTGTTTGGCTGGTGGTGGCTGGCGGCTCAGGGGGGTGGAGGTTGAAGATGAACCGCAGGCCCTTGATTTCGTATCCAACGGCTGCAAAATCAACTGACCAGAGATGAAAAAGTCAGTCGACCGACGTGTAGCCTCACCTTGCTAGTGCGTTCAGTTTCGATAGCAAAATTCAGTTTCGACAGTTAAGTTCAGTTTGGACAGTTAAGTTCAGTTTCGACAGTTAAGTTCAGAGATGAGCGGCTGATGTATTTTACATCTAGCACTTTGTGGTTATGTATTTTACGTCATTATTGGAGATGCTATTAGAATTCCACTTAGGTTAACGTTGTTCGTTGTCTCTCTTGTCCTGCTTCAGCCTCGCATCGTACAACTCACCGGAGCTGCTCTAATGACGAAACCCTCCATCACAGCGGAGCAGTACCTCGGGCTCCATCTCCAGACGCCTAAGATCTTCTTCCCCTCCTCCGATACCAAAGTCAGCCGGAGCATCCTCACCGGCCAACCCAATCACGCTGAGATCGACATGGCTTTGCCAAAGAGGTTGTACACTTGTTGCATCTCTTTTTACTCTACATGTTATATATATTGTCCACTAAGCACACGGATTTGTTCCTTTAGTGTCTCCTTGAAAGAAAAAACGTAGGAATTTTAATTTTCACCTATCCTCCTTTTCAAATTCCTATTCATGAAGCACAAGACTAAGAGATAGTAGCATAATAGCATTATAACCGTACATTTTCTTGTGGTTTGACTTAATCTCACCATGCTTCTTTGCATCCTGTGATCTTCCAATTGTTGTGAATCAAACACCCAGATTGGCAGAAATCATGTGTTTTTAAATTCTCTATTTTGCACGTGCATTCCTATCCTATTCCTGTCTATTTCCCATCCCTACATTGTTGGAATCCTCCAATTCAAACAAGCCCTTACAGAATTACTTCTCTTACAAATAGTTGTCAAAGAAAACCTTGCGTGGTTTGTCCCGCTCCTGCTGCGCCGTCGTCCACCCCAGCTCAGCTGCTCCAACGACAGAAGGGTCCAGCACAGCAGGGATCCGGCCTCCAGACTGTCTTTCGCCGCCTCAGATCTTCTTCCCTGCCGCTGGCAGCAATGAAAACTGCATTACCATCATCAACCGAGCAGATGACCTCGAGGACTACACGGGTCCGCAAGAGAGGTCGTACTCTTTTGTGTCTGCTTACGTTATGCATCGCTTAATATTACATGCTACTTTATCGTCCTGTTCACCGATTAGACTCTGAGTTAGCTCCAAACTAATGGTCAAACTTGAGTTTTTAAATGGTTGTGGGGTACATATCGGGGCCGCTATCAATAGTATCTATCTACTATCTAGTTAATCTCCATTGTCTACTATGAGTTTCATGTTGGGTGAGAAACAAACAGTAAAGAACCATTATCTGTATTTTTTAACTGAAGTCATTATCTGCCTGCTATTATTGGTTTTGGGTCTATCCACAGGTTGCTACCATCACTCTGGATTTCTGCATGCACTCCTTCCATAATCTCACTATGTTTTATTCCTATGCATGACAGTTATTGTAAACAATGGAACTGAACATGTAGAGCAAAAGAGACGAGCCTTGCATGGCAATAAAATTTCATGCAGACATCGCTCCATGGTAGGCGCAAAGGCAGCCCCCCTCCACGCATTTCGGATTGTAATCGAGAGGAAGATATCTGTTCTAAGGGGGATTCAGAAGGAGAAGACAACTCCTATTTACCCCCTGAGGTCATTGCTCTAACTTGGCATGCTGATGTTGGTTATATCATGCATATGGTGTCTTGCATTGCTTACTTTATACATCAAATATGTCATCTGCTTAGTTTAGACATCCTTTGTGCGAATGCCATCTGTTTAGTTTATTCATCGTTTATGTGAATTATGCAACGCCATCTTGTTTAGCCAGGCATCATATACGTAAATTTTGCAATGCCATCCTGCTTAGCCAGTCATCTTATATGTAAATAATATCAGGCCATCCTTTTTTTTCGTTACGTATTACATTTGTCAACAATGTTAGTACATTCAACTGCTCTTCGTGTGCATCAGCCATTTGACACGGTCTGGAGTGAAAACAAGGTCTTCAGAGCAGACTATGCTATCTGACGAAGCGCATATCTCGCTGGTTACGGATAGCTCCTCAGAGGAGGATTCAGAGACAGATGACCAGTCCTATTCCCCCCCCCCTGAGATGTATGCTCTAACTTGGCAGGGTTATGTTGCTCATATCGTGTGTATGGTGTCTCGCATTGCTATGTCATTTGATTAGTTTAGACATGCTTTGTGTGAATGCCACATGTTCAGTGTCTAATTACTATATATGTGAATTATGCATTGCCATCTTGTTGCAAGACATTATATATGTGAATTATATAATGCTATCTTGTTGCAAAGGCATTATATATGTGAATTATGCAATGCCATGTTGTTTAGCCAATCATCATGTATGTGAATTATATCATGCTATCATTTTTTGTATTATGTGTTCCATTTGTCGACAACGTTTGTATATTCGCATCAGCCATTTGAAGCGGTGATGGAAGTATCTGGAGTGAAAACAAGGTATTCAGAGCAGACAATGCTACCTGCTGAAGCAGACATCTTGCTGGTTACAAAGAGCTCCTCACAGGAGGATTCAGAGACTGATGACCAGTCCTATTTCCCCCTGAGGTCTATGCTCAAACTTGGCAGGGTTATATTACCCATGTCATGCATGTTGTCTTGCATTGCTTAGTTTTTACATCATATATGGATTGACATCTGCTTACTTGCTTACTATATAAATCATATATTTGAATTATATCATGCCATCATGTTTACATAGTACATACACATCATCTATGTGAATTATGGCATGGCAACCCATTTAATAAAGACATCATATAGTTATATCATCTCATCCTGTTTAGGATTTACAATCATCATATTTTGAATTATGGCATTCTATCCGTGAATGTATGTGAATTATGGCATGCCAACCTATTTAATAAACACATTATATAGTTATGTCATGTCATCCTGTTTGAATAGTCTCATATTTTGAACTATGTCTTTCCATCTTTTTTAGTTAGCCATCATAATGTGAAATTGTGTCATGCTATCCTGTTTAGTTAGCCATCATATATGTGAAATTGTGTCATGCCATCATGTTTGGTTAGACAACATAAATATGAATTATTTCATGCCCTCTTTTATTCCCCACTATCCATTGCACCTGTCTATCATACAATGTCTATACTTTCAATTACTTTTCTTGTTTATCACCCATTTCAATTGGAGAGCGTGATGGCGGTATCTAAGGGAGTAACAACACGGTCTTCAGAAAAGATAGTGCTACCAGTTGATGCAGATAGAACCACGGCTGTACTTGCCCAAGGACCAGATCCACCACACGTAACCCAGACTGGGCCTCCTACTGGCCGTAGAAACAGTGGGCCTTCTACGGGCCGTAGAAACAATGGGCCTTCTACGGTCCATAGAAACAATGGGCCTTCTACGGCCCGTAGAAACAATGGGCCTTCTGTGGGCCGTACCATCAATGGGCCTTATACGGGCCGTATGATCGATTGGCCAAACATGGGCCAAACAGACCACATTATGGCCGTAAACGGGCTAGAGTTGGAATCGTCTGTTCATGGGCCGACCATAATGGGCCATCGTTAATAGGCCGTATTTGATGACGCTATGAAAGCGGCCCAACGTATTAACAGACCACAAATGGGCCGACTGTAACCATGGGTTGAATTTGGCCCACAAGCAGAAAATGACAGTAACGGGCCGTAAGTAAACGAATGCTGAAAATGAGCCCAAGAATGAATGGGCTCTAAGAAGGCCGAAAGATAACATGGGCTGGAAACGGCCCAACGGAATAACGGGCCGTTAATGGGTATAAAGTGATACACTGTTCATTACGGGCCAGTTTCACCACGGGCCATTAATGGGTGTAAAGTGATACACTGTTCATTACAGGCCAGTTTCACCACGGGCCATTAATAGGGCAAGAGTTACATACGGCCTCATATGGGCCGAAAGAAGTCATGGGCCATACATGCGCCAGAAGTGAAAACGGGCTGGAATCATATTGGATGGCCCAGATGACGCTACTGGGCCTAATTCGGATAGGTCATAATGGGCCTTGGGTTAGCGGGCTGTAAATGGGCTATATGCGAACAGGCCATTAACATGCTTTCCATGGGTCGGCCCACCACCTTTTGGCCAAGTCAAACGGGCCGGCCTTTTCACAGGAATGGGCCTCTGTTGGGCCGTGCCACGTGTCGACGTATCATAGGCGCCTTCCGTCCAATGAGTGGATGACATCTGTCCCAACGATGAGCCGACACGTGTTTCCTCCAGCCAATGATGATTTTACACGTGGAAAATCCCCATTGGTCGGGGCTGTTAACGGGTTACGGATCCAAAACCCGACCTGATAGCTTAACGGCGTCCCGTTACGGTGGATGCCACGTGTCGGTCACCCTTGACGGAAGCACTTCTGTGACCCGCGATTTATCGTCATGGAAGTGGACACTTCCGTGATGATAATTTTGGTAATGTCATGGAACACTTCTACAACAGCACAGGTATGACTATCTTGATTCTGTCATAAAATCGTCATGGATGTACATGCATGACAAAAAATGCGACCTACTATGACAAACACGTATCATCATGGAAGTGTATTTTTTCGTAGTGAATGGTGCACCACACGGGTTGCGACACTATGTTCAATGAGCGACCTCAAGGCGATCATCACACTGTGCATATGGGAACTTTGGAAACATCGCAACACCATAGTGTTTGACGGTGAGTCTCCACCAATTCAACTCTTCTAGCGGGACATTGATCATGAAGGAAGAACGTGGAAAGCGGCGGGTCTTCCAAAGGGCGATCTTGAGTTTTTCTTCAGTGGACTAAGTAGGCGGGCTAGTGGCAAGTAATCCCATAATTTGTAACTATCTTTGTGGCAGCTCGTGAGAGCCATGTAAAATTGTTGTGAACCTGTGGAGGGTCTCTTCACCCTTTCCTTCTTAATATATGATATGCACACTCGTGCATATTCTAGAAAAAAAGGAGCGACAAGGGGGCGATGAAGAGGTCGAAGACGATCTCACATGGTGGAGGTGGATGGATCTTTGTGTGGGGTGGGGGGATGGGTAGCATGTCATGCAAAGCTAGATGGTCAAATCACGTGAGCATTAGGGCAAATCCAATGCATGACCCCATCTAATCTGTCTTTGTCTGTTTGAGTCCAAACGGAAAGACAACACTGCCCAACGCGCGGCAGCATCCGCATTTTTTGTCTGTTTGTCGTCCGGCCCACCCCATTTCCGGCGCAAACCTGTGCTAGGTTTGCGTCCATGCGGACGTTGAATGGATGGGTACAAGCTTGCTCCTCATCTGCCTCGGGGACACGTGGCAGCCATCCACCTACCTCCATCGCCCAAAATAACTGCGCACACGCAGCGAGCCCCGGCTGTCAGCCACCCAGATGCTTGGTTGTTGTCCTTCTTAATGTGGGAGCCATGGACCGGCCAGTCCACAACTTCCACTTGCGAGCCTGGCTGCCTCCTCCAACTCCGACATGAGCGAGCAAACCCTAGCTGCCACCAACGCATCCTGATACGTCTCCAACGTATCTATAAGTTTTTTATTGTTCCATGCTATTATATTATCAATCTTGGATGTTTTATATACACTTGCAAGCAATTATATATCATTTTTTGGGGACTAACCTATTAATTTAGTGCCCAGTGTGAGTTGCTGTTTTTTGCTTGTTTTTGGTTTGCAAAATATCAGTACCAAACGAAGTCCAAATGCCACGAAACTTTTTGGAGATTTATTTCTCGCAATAAGATACCCTGGAAGCTTCGAGAGGGGACGAGAAGGTGGAGCAGTGGCCCACAAGGCACCAGGGCACACCCAGGGGTGGGGTGCTGTAGAATTGAAAGTATGTCTAGAGGGGGGTAATTAGACTACTTGACCAAATAAAAATCTATCCTTTTCCCAATTTTAGGTCTTGGCAGATTTTAGCAACTTAGCATAAGTCAAGCAATCAACCTACACATGCAAGTATAAGAGTATAGCAGCGGAATGTAAATCATTGCATGTGAAGGTAAAGGGGAGGAGTTTAGAGGGAGTAAATGCAATGTAGACACGGAGATTTTTGGCGTGGTTCCGATAGGTGGTGCTATCATACATCCACATTGATGGAGATTTCAACCCATGAAGGGTAACGGTTGCGCGAGTCCACGAAGGGCTCCACCCACGAAGGGTCCACGAAGAAGCAACCTTGTCTATCCCACCATGGCCATCATCCACGAAGGACTTGCCTCACTTGGGTAGATCTTCACGAAGTAGGCGATCTCCTTGCCCTTACAAACTCCTTGGTTCAACTCCACAATCTTGACAGAGGCTCCCAAGTGACACCTAACCAATCTAGGAGACACCACTCTCCAAAAGGTAATAGATGGTGTGTTGATGATGGACTCCTTGCTCTCGTGCTTCAAATGATAGTCTCCCCAGCACTCAACTCTCTCTCACTGATTTGGATTTGGTGGAAGATGATTTGAGTGCAAAGCAACTTGGGGAAGGCTAGAGATCAAGATTCTTGTGGTTGGATTGGAATATCTTGGTCTCAACACATGAGTAGGTGGTTCTCTCTCAGAAAATGAATGGTGGAAGTGTAGGCACGTTCTGATGACTTTCTCCACGAGTGGAGGAAGGGTATAGGGGTATATATAGCCTCCACACAAAAACTAACCGTTACACACAATTCACCAAACTCGGTGGGACCGAATCATGAAACTTGGCCGGACCGATTCAGTTCAAAATGTGAACGTTAGGATTTTCGGTGGGACCGACATGTCAACTTGATGGGACCGATTTCATTAGGGTTAGGGCATAACGTAATCTCGGTTGGACCGATCACATAAACTCGGTAGGGCCGATTTCTGTAATAGGCAAACAGAGAGTTGGTCAGGCAAACTCAGTGGGACCGATCGCTCATCTCGGTGATACTGAAACGCTACGAAAAGGAAACAACGAGTTTGTATTGCGAACTCGGTGGGACCGATCGCTCATATCGGTTAGACCGAAACATTACGAAGGGAAACAGAGAGTTTGCAATCCCATCTCGGTGAGACCGAGATCCCTATCGGCGAGACCGAACAGATTAGGGTTTTTGGCAATGGCTATGTCAAGTGAACTCAGTGGCGCCGGATAGATCCGCTCGGTGGGGCCGAATTTGACTTTTGGTTTGGGACATATGTGGATATGAGAAAGTGGTTGAGGGCTCTTGGAGCATATCACTAACCATTTTGAGTAAGCAAGCCATTAAGCAACACCTCATCCCCTTTTAATAGTATTGGCTTTTCCTATGGACTTGATACGTCTCCATCGTATCTACTTTTCCAAACACTTTTGACCTTGTTTTGGACTCTAACTTGCATGATTTGAATAGAACTAACCCAGACTGGCGTTGTTTTCAGCAGAATTGCCATGGTGTTATTTTTGTGCAGAAATAAAAGTTCTCGGAATGACCTGAAACTTCACGGGGAATATTTTGGGAATATATAAAAAATACTGGCGAAAGAATCAAGACCAGGGGGCCCACACCCTGTCCACGAGGGTGGGGGCGTGCCTACCCCCTGGGCATGCCCCCTGCCTCATGGGCCCCTTGGTGCTCCACCGACCTCAACTCCAACTCTATATATTCACGTTCGGGGAGAAAAAAATCAGAGATAAGGATTCATCACGTTTTACGATACGGAGCCGCCGCCAAGCCCTAATCTCCCTCAGGAGGGTTGATCTGGAGTCCATTCGGGGCTTAATGACCCACAAGTATAGGAGATCTATTGTAGTCCTTTCGATAAGTAAGAGTGTCGAACCCAACGAGGAGCAGAAGGAAATGATAAGCGGTTTCCAGCAAGGTATTCTCTGCAAGTACTGAAATAAGTGGTAACAGATAGTTTTGTGATAGGATAATTTGTAACGAGCAACAAGTAACAAAAGTAAATAAAGTGCAGCAAGGTGGCCCAATCCTTTTTGTAGCAAAGGACAAGCCTGAACAAACTCTTATATAGAGAAAAGTGCTCCCTAGGACATATGGGAATATCGTCAAGCTAGTTTTCATCACGCTCATCTGATTCACGTTCGGTACTTTGATAATTTGGTATGTGGGTGGACTGGTGCTTGGGTACTGACCTTACTTGGACAAGCATCCCACTTATGATTAACCTCTATTGCAAGCATCCGCAACTACAACAAAAGTATTAAGGTAAACCTAACCATAGCATGAAACATATGGATCCAAATCAGCCCCTTACGAAGCAACGCATAAACTAGGGTTTAAGCTTGTGTCACTCTAGCAACCCATCATCTACTTATTACTCCCCAATGCCTTCCTCTAGGCCCAAACAATGGTGAAGTGTCATGTAGTCGACGTTCACATAACACCACTAGAGGAGAGACAACATACATCTCATCAAAATATCGAACGAATACCAAATTCACATGACTACTAATAGCAAGACTTCTCCCATGTCCTCGGGAACAAAAGTAACTACTCATAAAGCATAAACATGTTCATAATCAGAGGGGTATTAATATGCATATAGGATCTGAATGTATGACCTTCCACCAATTAAACCAACTAGCATCAACTACAAGGAGTAATTAACACTACTAGCAACCTACTAGCACCAATCCCGGACTTGGGGACAAGAATTGGATACAAGAGATGAACTAGGGTCTTGAGAGGAGATGGTGCTGATGAAGATGTTGATGGAGATTGCCCTCTCCCGATGAGAGGAGCGTTGGTGATGACGATGGCGATGATTTCCCCCTCCGGGAGGGAAGTTTCCCCGGTAGAACAGCTCCGCCAGAGCCCTAGATTGGTTCCGCCAAGGTTCCGCCTCGTGGCTGCGGAGTTTCGTCTGAGAAGATGGCTTCTTATTTTTTTTCCCATCGAAAGACTTCATATAGCAGAAGATGGTCACTGGAGGGCCACCAGGGGGCCCACGAGGTAGGGGGCGCGCCCAGGGGGTAGGGGGCGCCCCCACCCACATGGGCAGGGTGTGGCCCCCTGGTGAAGTTCTTGGTCTTAGTATTTTTTATGTATTTGGAAAACGTCTTCCGTGAAGTTTCAGGACTTTTGGAGCTGTGCAGAATAGGTCTCTAATATTTGCTCCTTTTCCAGCCCAGAATCCCAGCTGCCGACATTCTCCCTCTTTATGTAAACCTTGTAAAATAAGAGAGAATAGGCATAAGTATTGTGACATAATGTGTAATAACAGCCCATAATGCAATAAATATAGATATAAAAGCATGATGCAAAATGGACGTATCAACTCCCCCAAGCTTAGACCTCGCTTGTCCTCAAGCGAAAAGCCAAAATCGAAAAATATGTCCACATGTTTAGAGATAGAGGTGTCGATAAAAATAAAATACGGACATGAGGGCATCATGATCATTCTTAGAACAACAACTTATATAATTCCTGTCATATGATTCCTTATGCTAGAGTAATAATTCAATCACAATTTCAAGTATGAATCGTAAACTTCATTGAAAACTAACAAACTATAATCTCAGTCATTGGAGCAATTGCAATTTATGATAACATAGGAAAGAGTCAACATATAAGATCTTTTAAGCAAGTCCACATACTCAACTATCATATAGTCTTTCACAATTGCTGACACTCACGCAATACTTATGGGTATGGAATTTTAATCGGACACAGAGAAAGATAGGGGCTTATAGTTTTGCCTCCCAACGTTTTACCTCAAGGGTAATGTCAACAGTAATTGTTCATGAAAACTCACATCCAATTAGCCATATATATCAGGATCTTTCCAACATACTGTGCTTGCCAAAGGAATAAAATGTAAAAAGGAAGGGTGAAGATCACCATGACTCTTATGCAATGTAGGAGATAAAAGTAAAAGATAGGCCCTTCGCAGAGGGAAGAAGAGGTTGTCATGCACTTTTATGGTTGTATGCACAAAATCTTAATGCGAAAGAACGTCACTTTATATTGCCACTTGTGATATGGATCTTTATTATGCAGTTTGTCGCTTTTATTTCTTCCATATCACACGATCGTATAAAGCTTATTTCTCCCACACTAATAAGTCATACATATTTAGAGAGCAATTTTATTACTTGCACCGATGACAACTTACTTAGAGGATCTTACTCAATCCATAGGTAGGTATAGTGGACTCTCATGGCAAAACTGGTTTAAGGGTATTTAGAAGCACAAGTAGTATCTCTACTTGGTGCGATGAATTTAGCTAGCATGAGGGGGAAAGGAAAGCTCAACCATGTTGGATGATCCATGACAATATAATTTATCTCATACGTAAGAAAACATAACCCATTACATTGTCTTCCTTGTCCAACGTCAACTCTTTTAGCATGTCATATTTTAATGAGTGCTCATAATCATAAAAGATGTCCAAGATAGTATATCTATATGTGAAGACCTCTCTTTCTTTATTACTTCCTATTAATTGCAACGATGACCAAAACTATGTTTGTCAACCCTCAACAACTTTTATTCATCATACTTTTTCTATGTGAGCTCATTACTCTCCATGAGATCCATATGATCTCTTTGTTTCTTTTTATTTCTTTCTCTTTTCTTTTATTCCCTTAGGATCATGGTAAACAATCAAGCCCTTTACTCAACACTAATCTTTATTATATAGCTCATGAACTCGATTACATAGAAGGATTATAAATCAAAACTCACAACTAGATCATACTAAGAACTTTTATTCTACTAGATCAAGATATTACCAAAAGGATCGAACTAAGAAAAACGGTAAAGATAAAAGTGATGGTGATGCGATACCGGGGCACTCCCCCAAGCTTGGCGGTTGCAGAGGGAGTGCCCATACCCATGTGGTTATGTCTCCTTTGTTGGTGAAGAAGGTGGAGTTGTTGATAATGGATAGTCGCACATTGAGCGTAGGAGGTCTTCTAACTTGCGGATAATGCCCTTGAGTGCGATGATATGCTCCTTCAACAAAATATTTTCACGTGTGAGATACTTATCTTGTATATGAGCTAACTCAATCATCTTGAAAGCTTCGATCTCTGTTGGGGTAAGAAGATTGTTATCAAGTTGAAGGGTGTCTTCTGTTGCTGGAACTTGGTTCTCCATAGCCTTCTTGATCCCTTCATCCTTGTTGATCTCCATGGGTTCTTCTCTCTTCAGCTCTATCTTCATTAGCCAAGCATCGTTGCCCTCATGGTTGGAGGAGGAGGGAGACGACATAGTTCCTGGCCTTCACAACCCTGACATAAAACAGCTCGAAACAAAGACAGGAGATTTTTGCGTGATACAGGAGTCAAAACCTCCGGGAGATTATATAATGAATTTTTACCGACCAAAATACGTGTCGTGTACGAAAACGGAGTTCGGAGTTCCCACGAGGTAGGGGGGCGCGCCCAGTAGGGTAGGGCGCACCCTCCACCCTCGTGGAGCCCTCGTGTCCTTCCCGGACTGCTACTTATTTTTCTATTTTTCTAAATATTCCAAAACGGTGAAATATTGCCGTAAAAACAGTTTTGGCGTCGGTTTACTTACCGTACCACATACCTATTCCTTTTCGAAGTCTGGAACGTTCCGAAAAGTGTCCCTTATGTATTCCTCCGGGGTTACGGTTTCAATAATATTGGTTTCAACATTTATGGGATTACTTGAGATATAATATTTGATTCTTTGACCGTTCACCGCCTTCGGATTTGTGCCTTCGAAGTTGTTGATTTTTATGGCACCGGAACGATAGACCTCCTCAATAACGTAAGGGCCTTCCCATTTAGAGAGAAGTTTTCCTGCAAAAAATCTTAAACGAGAGTTGTATAGCAATACATAATCACCTACATTAAACTCACGCTTTTGTATTCTTTTGTCATGCCATCTTTTAACTTTTTCTTCAAACAACCTGGCATTTTCATAGGCTTGGGTTCTCCATTCATCAAGTGAGCTAATATCAAATAACCTCTTATCACCGGCAAGTTTGAAATCATAATTGAGTTCTTTAATAGCCCAATATGCCTTATGTTCTAGTTCGAGAGGTAAGTGACATGCTTTTCCATAAACCATTTTATACGGAGACATACCCATAGGATTTTTATATGCAGTTCTATAGGCCCATAATGCATCATCAAGTTTCTTGGACCAATTTTTTCTAGATCTATTAACAGTCTTTTGCAAAATTAATTTGAGCTCTCTATTACTCAATTCTACTTGACCACTAGACTGAGGATGGTAAGGAGATGCAATTCTATGATTAACATCATATTTAGCAAGCATTTTACGGAAAGCACCATGAATAAAATGTGAACCACCATCAGTCATTAAATATCTAGGGACTCCAAATCTTAGAAAAATAACTTCTTTAAGCATTTTAATAGAAGTGTTATGATCAGCACTACTAGTTGGAATAGCTTCTACCCACTTAGTAACGTAATCAACAGCAACTAAAATATGTGTATATCCATTAGAGGAAGGAAAGGGTCCCATATAGTCAAAGCCCCAAACATCAAATGGTTCAATAACGAGTGAATAGTTCATAGGCATTTCTTGACGTCTACTAATATTACCAATTCGTTGACATTCATCACAAGATAAGACAAACTTAGGAGCATCCTTGAAGAGAGTAGGCCAATAAAAACCAGATTGCAATACCTTATGTGCAGTTCTATCTCCAGCATGGTGTCCTCCATAAGCTTCGGAGTGACACTTGCGTAGGATCTGTTCCTGTTCATGCTCAGGTACACAACGTCTAATAACACCATCTACTCCTTCTTTATAAAGATGTGGGTCATCCCAAAAGTAATGCCTCAAATCATAGAAGAACTTTTTCTTTTGCTGGTATGTGAAACTAGGTAGTATAAACTTGGCAACATTGTAATTATCATAATCAGCATACCATGGAGCAATATGAGAAGCATTTATGACATTTAATTGCTCATCAGGAAAGCTATCATCAATAGGAAGTGGGTCATCAAGCACATTTTCTAACCTAGACAAGTTGTCTGCAACGGGGTTCTCAGCTCCCTTTCTATCAACAATATGTAAATCAAATTCTTGTAGCAAGAGAACCCATCTAATAAGTCTAGGTTTAGCATCTTTCTTTTCCATGAGATATTTAATAGCAGCATGGTCAGTGTGAATAGTTACTTTAGAATCAACAATATAAGGTCTGAACTTATCACAAGCAAATACAACTGCTAAGAATTCTTTTTCAGTAGTAGCATAGTTTCTTTGAGCATTGTCTAGGGTTTTACTAGCATATTGAATAACATTTAATTTCTTATCAACTCTTTGCCCTAGAACAGCACCTACAACATAATCACTGGCATCACACATAATTTAAAAGGGTAAATTCCAATCAGGTGGCTGAACAATAGTTGCAGAGATCAATGCTTTCTTAAGTATTTCAAATGCTTCTACACAATCATCATCAAAAGCAAACTAGCGGAGTGACCCGCGCATTTGCGCGGCTAGATTTACCTACATATTATTATATGTGTTTTAATTTCAACTCGGTTTGGACAATCCTATACACCTTTTTTTGTCCATATAACTGCGTCAACAATGCATGTTGACATATATGAGCATGTATGTTGACAATTTTCCTCCATCGCTCCGTACTAATTGTTCTGGAATGAGAACATCAATCTTATACTACTGAAATTGATATTACAAATCAAAATGTGGACTTTGTATATATGGAGTTGCCTCTGCCCAGCGATATGAATGTTTCCTCTCACCTTCACGCTATGATGTCAACCTTTTCTAATCTTCACAGTGCGGAAATGGTTGATATCGACATCTATGACATACATTTCTTAGTTTTGTGTTGGCAGGCATGTTGATACATTTGAGATAAGTTACATCGGCAATTTTTCTCAGTCACTACTTGCATGTTACAACAATGAAATAAATTGCCTATTAATTCCAAGTTTCCCCTTTGTAGGTTAAATTCAATATATAAATAACATTATTTCTTGTAAAAATGTTTCATATTTTAGTTATTAGTAGGCAATGCATAATGTCCATAAGAAAATCAATTTACTGTTCCTTATCTAACAAATACATAAATAGTTGTATCTATACACCCAATAAGAATTTTTCTATAAATCATATTCCAAACTTAGTTGTTGAAGTATTTCATATAAAGTTTGTACAAAGCCGAATTGATAATTCTTATTCATACTTTCCTATATAAAATATGATTTCATTATGTAAAATCAATTTTATTTTTATATAGATTATGCCGCAAATATGAGCTAATTAAGGACTATCTAGAAATATTTTAAGAAAACAAATATGTTGCATCCGTTTTGTTCTGTATACTAAATTTCATATACAAACAATAATTTTCTCCTACATGGACATAATAAGATGCTTATATTTACATATATATTTTTGCGGGTCACTTATATTTACATATTTAGCTATAAAGATTTTCATAAAATACTTATATGTCAATAGAATCTGATTTTTTACTGCTAATTTTAGTTCTATATTTAAAATAAATTTGCGTCCTCCAAATTCGGCATCCATTGAGAAATAACATTTTTCATTTTAGGACACACCAAGTTAGTCTGATTTACCCCGGAAAAAATAGTCCTATTCAAAATTAACTTGCTTATGTCAGCATGATGTCTCATGTTTTCTTGCCGCTGTATAACCGAATGGCTTTAGAATATTTCGGTCTCAACTTGTTCTTTGATATATTGAATCTTTTAAAGCACATTTTCAAATGACTCTCTGAGTATTCTAGCTTAAGGCCCTGATTACCTTGTAGCTGCACGTTGTCATATGTGTGCTCCCTGAATGTCCCCAACGTTTTTTCATCACTTCGGGCCATTGCATATTCTCCGCTAGCGCTTTCTATAGGCTTCTTGTTGGTTGGGCGGTAGAATCGGACTGAAAGTATTTCATCGTGTGAATACAATAGTTTGGCTTGAATTTTGGAAAATATTGACTGTATCCTTCCGTCGGGCGCTGGGATGCATATCTAGTACGGGTACAAAAAATTTCTGAGTACGTATCCAGTCAGAATTTTAATCGGCAATTGTGGCTTCTCGTGTTCACATCTTGCACGTGATCGTGATTACACATGACGAACGCGTACGGCAATATACTTTTTGTAGATGAATATATGCGATATAATAATACTACCTTGTATGCAAAAATCTATTACATCTCGACCCATATTTCCTGATCTGATTTTGGACGTGCCATGTTGCACTAAATTTGTACATGTCAATGATAGATTTATTTTATTGTAAAAAAAGATAGATTTATATCAACTATTTTTTTCATAAAAAAGTCGTCCCAGATTTAGCGATTTTTGGATGTAACAGTCCATAGGATTTTTCTTATTTATTTAATGTATTGCATGTGTATCAAAAAGTGTGATGCATAACAAATATTCCAACTTGTGTTGACTACCGCTTGGATCAATTTTGTTTTGAGGGGTACTCGCAACTTTATTACTTAGACAATGTTGGGAATGTCGTTCGTTACAATATGTAAAATGCAGTCGGGTGGCACATCAGACCAAACCATCTCTAAATCATTGCTAACCCCCACTTTAGCTAAAACATGAGCAGCTAGATTAGCTGTATGCCGAGCCCCGGTGACCTTGTACTCTTGTGTAGATCTAAGCATGTCTTTGATTTCTTCTATAAAAGGTCCCAATGCTGAGAGATTCTTGCTTCAGTCATTCAACATAGAGACAACGCTTTTGCTGGCTAGTTCCAGATGAATTTTCTGTACTCCTCTCTGTCGCTAGTTTAACCCCCCTCCTCGTAGCCAACACTTCAGCAACTTGAGGGTCAGTAGCACTGGGGAAGAACGTTGCAGCTCCTCCTCTATAAGCACCTTCATGGTCTCGTAGGATCACTCCACCTCCCCCTTTGTCTTGCACTTTCGACACAGCACCATCTGTATTAACTTTAATCCATCCTTGGTCAGGCTGCTTCCAATGCTTGACCGATTTCGGCGTCTTGATCGTTTTTTGTTTTTTATGCCCCGAGAGCCACTCCCGTACATGATCACAAACGCTTTCTGCCACTGCCCGGGGATCTGCAATTTTCTTGCCATCTCTCGCCTCATTCTTTGCTAACCACAACCCATATAGTCCCTGGATCATGAACTCTCTCAGTGTGGCTTGCTGCAGCGAACCAACTCTGCATCCATGTTGATATTTCATGTTGGGTGCCCTCCATTGGCAGCGGAAGCACCACCGGAGCTCCCTTCTCCTCGCAGAGCAGCTTCCAAAACATGGCAAAATGTGGGCAGGCCCAGGACCTGTGTTGATTGGTTTCTTCTCAAACACATGCAACACAAAAAACAGCCGGCTTGATCCGTCGTGTATGCAGTTCAGTACCAGCCGCAAGTCCGTTCTTCATGAGTCTCCAGTTAGTGGCCAAAGCGCCAGCCAACCTTTGTGCTGCACCGCTGTAGTTGAAGATCCCGACTGTCTGGATTTCAACCCTTTCATGCTCATACGAAGATGATAGGCAGACTTCACAGTGAACTGATGGCTTTGATCAATTTGTCTTGTAGAAACCGAGTCAAACAATAATTGGTAAATTAGTCACGGTACAGTTATTCGGAAAAAAACCGAGTACAGTTGTGACTCCGTTTTGTTAAGGGATCCAACCATATAGTCCATAGTTTCCTTCCGGCAAGCACGCAATTGATTTTCTTAGTGCGTACGTGATGGGATAAGCAGCCGTGACTTGTAGCTGTTTTTTGGAAACTCTACCTGTTTCCTTTTTTTTGACAAACTCTGCCAGTTTCCTTAATACATATTCCCACATGATCTATTTCTACCTGTCATGTCATGTCACACGTATGTGATTGATTGGGTTTCTTTTGAAAAGAGAGGTCTTTACAGGCTATAGATTTCCCAAGCATACATGAGACGTGCCTATTCTTTTTTTTCTTTTGAGGTGTAGAGACGTGCCTATTCTTTTATAACTATTCCTATGTCCCTAAGAAAATAAGCCTACATGACAGGTTAAAATGTTTGTACGTGCCAATATTTTTTTACGTAACGCTTAGATCATTAAATCTCCGCCGTTAATATCAAAAATTGATGGTCAAGATAATTTAATATATGTGGATGAACGTAAAGGCTTGTTTGACTCTTATTTTAACTATGTAATAGATGGTATATATTTTTGTAATAAATTAGTCAGAGGCCGAGAAATTTTTGAGAAGTCCTTAATGAACCTCCTATAAAATCCGGCATGACCAAGGAAACTTCTTATACCTTTGATGTCCTTGGGACATGGCATCTTTTCAATAGCATCAACCTTGGCTTTATCAACTTTTATACCTATTTCAGAAACTTTGTGCCCCAAGACAATACCTTCATTAACCATAAAGTGGCACTTTTCCTAATTCAAGACAAGATTAGTTTCTTCACATCTCTGCAAAACTCGATCAAGATTGCTTGATGTCTACTACACAACCTTCTTCTTGTAGAAGTTGTTGGGCCTCCAAGTGCAAAGGTTTGTAGGACAGTAGCAAATTTCCCTCAAGTGGATGACCTAAGGTTTATCAATCCGTAGGAGGCGTAGGATGAAGATGGTCTCTCTCAAGCAACCCTACAACCAAATAACAAAGAGTCTCTTGTGTCCCCAACACACCCAATACAATGGTAAATTGTATAGGTGCACTAGTTCGGCGAAGAGATGGTGATACAAGTGGTATATGGATGGTAGATAATAGTTTTTATAATCTGAAAATATAGAAACAGCAAGGTAACTAATGATAGAAGTGAGCATAAACGGTATTGCAATGATAGTAAACAAGGCCTAGGGTTCATACTTTCGCTAGTGTAAGTTCCCTCAACAATAATAACATAATTGGATCACATAACTATCCCTCAACGTGCAACAAAGAGTCACTCCAAAGTAACTAATAGCGGAGAACAAACGAAGAGATTATGGTAGGGTACGAAACCACCTCAAAGTTATTCTTCCCAATCAAGTCGTTGGGCTATTCCTATAAGTGTCACAAACAACCCTAGAGTTCGTACTAGAATAACACCTTAAGACACAAATCAACCAAAACCCTAATGTCACCTAGATACTCCAATGTCACCTCAAGTATCCGTGGGTATGATTATACGATATGCATCACACAATCTCAGATTCATCTATTCAACCAACACATAGAACCTCAAAGAGTGCCCCGAAGTTCCTACCGGAGAATCACGACGAAAACGTGTGCCAACCCCTATGCATAGGTTCATGGGCGGAACCCGCAAGTTGATCACCAAAACATACATCAAGTGAATCACGTGGTATCCCATTGTCACCACAGATACGCACGGCAAGACATACATCAAGTGTTCTCAAATCGTTAAAGACTCAATCCGATAAGATAACTTCAAAGGGGAAACTCAATTCATTACAAGAGAGTAGAGGGGGAGAAACATCATAGGATCCAACTATAATAGCAAAGCTCGCGATACATCAAGATCGTATCACCTCAAGAACACGAGAGAGAGAGAGAGAGATCAAACACATAGCTACTGGTACATACCCTCAACCCCGAGGGAGAACTACTCCCTCCTCGTCATGGAGAGCACCGGGATGATGAAGATGGCCACCGGAGAGGGATTGCCCCCTCCGGCAGGGTGCCAGAACGGGTCTAGATTGGCGGAAGAAGTACGTCAGGGGAGCCACGATGGGCCCACAAGGGTGGAGGGCGCGCCCAGGGGGGTGGGCGTGCCCCCCTACCTCGTGGCCTCCTCGAAGCTTCCCTTATGTAGACTCCAAGTCTTCTGGGCTTCTTCTGATCCAAAAATAAGTTCTGCTAAGTTTCAGGTCAATTGGACTCCGTTTGATTTTCCTTTTCTTCGAAACCCTAAAAGAAGGTAAAAACAGAAACTGGCACTGGGCTCTGGGCTCTGGGTAAATAGGTTAGTCCCAAAAATGATATAAAAGTGTATAATAAAGCCCATAAACATCCAAAACAGAAGATAATATATCATGGAGCAATCAAAAATTATAGATACGTTGGAGACGTATCATTGCTCAAGCAATCATCAAAAGAAGATCCATAGATGGAGAAATCATCCATGAAAACCTCACAAATCTTTTCACAAAAGTCAGAGAATATAGCCATCATGCATCTTTGAAAGGTAGCAGGTGCATTACATAAACCAAAAGGCATACGTCTATAAGCAAAAGTACCAAAAGGGCATGTAAAAGTAGTCTTTGATTGATCTTTGGTTGACACATGTATTTGAGAGAAATCAGAATAACCATCTAGAAAGCAAAAATGTGCATGTTTGGATAATCTTTCTAGCATTTGATCGATAAAAGGTAAGGGGTAATGATCCTTTTTAGTTGCCTTATTTAATTTGCGGAAATCAATTACCATCCTATAACCTGTAATAATTCTTTGAGGAATCAATTCATCTTTATCATTAGGAACAACAGTAATACCTCCCTTCTTAGGGACACAATGGACAGGACTTACCCACTGACTATCAGCAATGGGATAGATTATACCTGCCTCAAGGAGCTTTAGTATTTCCTTTCTTACCACTTCTTTCATTTTAGGATTCAGCCGTCGTTGATGATCATGAACTGGTTTAGCATCTTCTTCCAAATTAATTTTATGTTGACATAGAGTGGGGATAACGCCCTTAAGATCATCAAGAGTATGCCCAATAGCAGCATGGTGCTTCTTCAGAGTTTTCAACAATCTCTCTTCCTCATGCTCTGAAAGGTTGGCACTAATAATAACAGGATATATCTTTTTCTCATCAAGATAAGCATATTTAAGAGTATTCGGTAACAGTTTAAGCTCAAACACGGGATCACCCTTGGGTGGAGGAGGATCCCCTAGGATTTCAACAGGTAAATTGTTTTTCAGAATAGGTTCCTGTTTAAAGAATACTTCATCTATTTCCCTTCTTTCATTCATAAACATGTCATTTTCATGGTCTAGCAAATAATGTTCTAAGGGATGACTAGGAGGTACAGCAATAGAAGCAAGACCAACAATTTCATCCTTACTAGGTAATTCTTCTTCACGGTATTGTCTACTAAATTTAAAGAAATTAAATTCATGAGTCATATCATCTAAACCAATAGTAACAACATCCCTTTTGCAATCTATGGTAGCATTAACAGTGTTCAAGAAGGGTCTACCAAATATAATGGGACAAAAACTATCTTGTGGGGAACCAAGAACAAGAAAATCAGCAGGATATTTAGTTTTCCCACACAAGACTTCAACATCTCTAACAATTCCCATTGGTGAAATAGTATCTCTATTGGCAAGTTTAATTGTGACATCAATATCTTCTATTTCAGCAGGTGCAATCTCATGCATAATTTCTTTGTATAAGGAATGAGGTATTGCGCTAGCACTAGCACCCATATCACATAAGCCATGATAAAAATGATCTCCTATTTTAACAGAAATAACAGGCATGCCTACCACAGGTTTAGGTTTATCTTTAGCACAGGGTTTTAGCAATTCTAGCAGTTTCATCACAGAAATAAATAACATGCCCATCAATATTATCGGACAAGAGATCTTTAACAATAGCAATATTAGGTTCAACTTTAACTTGCTCAGGAGGTGTATATGTTTTAATATTGCTTTTACGAACTACTATTGAATCTTTAGCATGATCCTTTATCCTAACAGGGAAAGGTGGTTTCTCAACATATGCAGTAGGAATAATAGGATCATTATAAGTGACAATCTTTTCTTCAACTTTAATAGGTGCAGCTACTTTTACTTCTATGGGAGGATGATATTTAAACCACTTCTCCTTGGGGAGATCAACATAGGTAGCAAAAGATTCACAGAAAGAAGCTACTATCTTAGAGTCAAGTCCATATTTAGTGCTAAATATACGGCAAATATCGGTATCCATAAAAGATTTAAAACAATCAAAACTAGGTGTCATACCTGACTCCTTACCATTGTCGAGGTCCCAATCTTCAGAGTTGCGTTTAATTTTTTCCAATAAATCCCATTTGAATTCAATAGCCTTCAACATAAAAGAGCGAGCACAAGAAGTATCAAGCATGCACTACAAAAAAAATACACTTCCGTGATGATACGTGTTTGTCGCAGTAGGTCGCATTTTTTGTCATGCATGTACATCCAAGACAAATTTATGACAGAATCAAGATAGTCATACATGTGTTGTCGTAGAAGTGTTCCATGACATTACCAAAATTATCATCACGGAAGTGTCCACTTCCATGACGATAAATCGCGCATCACAGAAGTGCTTTCGTCAAGGGTGACCGACACGTGGCATCCACCGTAAGGGAACGTCGTTAAGCTATCGGGTCGGGTTTTGGATCCGATAACCCGTTAATAGCCCCGACCAATGGAAATTTCCACGTGTAAAATTCTTATTGGCCGGACGAAACACGTGTCAGCTCATCAGTGGGTCAGATAGGCGCGTATGATACGACGACACGTGACATGGCCCAACAGAGGCCCATTCCTGTGAAAAGGCCGGCCCGTTTGACTTGGTCAAAAGGTGGCGAGCCGGCCCATGGAAAGCCTGTTAACGGCCTATTCACATATAGCCCATTTACAGCCCGCTAACCCAAGGCCCGTTACGCCCTATCCGAATTAGGCCCAATAACGTCATCTGGGCCATCCAATATGATTCCAGCCCATTTTCACTTCTGGCCCATGTATGGCCCATGACGTCTTTCGGCCCATATGAGGCCCTATGTAACTCTTGGCCTATTAACGGCCCATGGTGAAACTGGCCCGTAATGAACAATGTATCACTTTACGCCCATTAACGGCCCATGGTGAAGCTGGCCCGTAATGAACAGTGTATCACTTTATACCCATTAACGGCCCGTTATTCCGTTGGGCTGTTTGCAGCCCATGTTATCTTTCGGCCTTCTCAGAGCCCATTTATTCTTGGGCTCATTTCCAGCATTCGTTTACTTACGGCCCGTTACTGTCATTTTCTGCTTGTGGGCCAAATTCAGCCCGTGGTTATAGTCGGCCCGTTTGTGGTCCGTTAATACGTTGGGCCGTTTTCATAGCGTCATCAAATACGGCCTATTAACGATGGCCCGTTACGGTCAGCCCATGAACGAACGATTCCAACTCTAGCCCGTTTACGGCCATAATGCGGCCTGTTATTGGCCCATGTTTGGCAATCGATCATATGGCCCGTATAAGGCCCGTTGATGATACGGCCCGTAGAAGGTCCATTGTTTCTATGGCCCGTAGACGGCCTACTATTTCTACGGCCCGTAGAAGGCCCACTATTTCTACGGCCCGTAGGAGGCCCAGTGTCACTAAAGTAAATATTAGCCCATGGTTATTGTGGCCTAGTTTTAAAAAATAGGTTATTGCAGCCACTAGTTAACCACGGAAAAAGAACTGCAATGACTACAAGCAAACAAATAAACAAGACAACAAGGAAATAAATAAGCAAGCAACTAACGCTAGGCTATCACGACTATTACACATATTACATCCACTGGGCATCAAAGTTTACCACCAGTGCAAATATAGGGAACAAAGCAGCATATCATATACACTGGCCGTCAAAATTGGCCACCAGTGCAAATAAACGCGGCAGCAAAACAAGAGCATAACTGAAACAACTTCAGAAGAGCTCAAGAAACGTTATCCTGGGTATCCACCATGTTGGCAATAAGCTTAGCAAGCTGATTAGCTTTGTCCTGTTTGGCGCTAAAATCCTCCAACGCTTGCTGTTGCACCAGAAAGTATGCATCTGAATGCTCCAGGGACTTCCGCAGTCCTTCCGCTTCTTGTCGCAGCACAGCTGATCGATGTATTTTAGCTTGTAGTTGAGACTCAAGAAACCGAACTGATTCAGACAGTGAGTTTGAATAGTTTATTCAAGCGGTAGTGGCCAGTAACTCCAACACTAAACCAAGACAGGATGTGTCACTATCCTGAACCTTATTTGCATTACTTCCTTTACCGTTGCTTAATAAGGCACTCTTCCCCAATATTCTGTTAGCATTCTAAAAGAAGAAACAAGCAGACACATAACAAGTTTAGCATATACTAGTATATGAAACTCATTTCGGTGAACCAGTTCATTAGTAAGGTGGACAGGATTAAACTACCAAGTCTTGTATTGCCAAGTACTAGTACATAATAAAAGCATCAAACAAACATATATCTATGTCCTCTGGTAGCAATGGAATCTTAAATTAGAACAGTTGTTCTTTAGGTTTAAGCACTTGTTCTACATGAACAGAGTACAGTAAGACGTAAGAATATAGTACTTAAAAATAGAAAATGAGCTCATAGACCTTACCACATTCTTGGTTCGGGACCAGTACAGAACAAGGCATTCCTAGTCATCGTCCAGTAAATGTGTCTCAGGAGAACATAAGGGAATTTGATGAGTTTCTTTGCTGGTGAAGTACATTTTCTTCAGGTAATTCTGATACTGCCACCAAGCATTCTTGAAGATAGCAGAGGTATTAGCACAAGTTACCTCATCCTGAGTTTCCAAATCGGTCTTTCTCTATAGAGAAAAATGGGAAAATTTGCTGTATTATAACCATCATGGAGGTAGGATGTATGGGACGAAGCAAAGTAATTGCCATGAATAACATTACTTACACATAACTCCTGGACAAACACCTGCAACTGGCATTTTCCTTCATCTTCAGTATAATATTTCCAAGATGGGAGGATACGCACATACGATTTAACAACATCAAATGCGATAGATGCTAAACTACGACTAGCTGGTTGTGCTACCTCCATAGGAATAGGCGTACTAACTGGTGGAGTTGGGGTTCGCCGTGATAGTACTGGCCCTTTGGGCACTGGAGCTGCCTTACTAACTGCTCTTGTTTGGTAGCTCTGTGGTGGAGATGCTGTTGTGTCAATAGGAACTGGGTTACTATCGGCTGGGGTTGGGGTTAGATGGGTGAAGCTGGTTCTCTGTCCATCGTAGTAGGGGTACAATCTGCGGGAGTTTGGGTTATTGAAAGTGTAACTATCCCTAGGTGGTTTTGGTAATTCATAACAACATATAGCTCATTGAGCTAATGCTATTCCAAGATGATTATTTCAGGAAAGCTCAATGATTGGCATGGCATGGATGTGAAAGTGGAACCCTCAAAATGCTAAGGACAAAGGATTGGCTCAAGCTCAAAAGCTCAAGACTCTTCATTTTATATTTTAGTGATCCAAGATCACATTGAGTCTTTAGGAAAAGCCAATACTATCAAGGAGGGATGAGGTGTTGCTTAATGAGCCTCTTGCTTCATGTGCTTAGTGATATGCTCCAAAACCCTCAACCACTTTCCCATATCCACATATGACCTAAACCCTAAGCCAAACTCGGTCCTACCGATTCTTCCGATTCGGCGCCACCGAGTTTCACTTGTCATTAGCCACTGCCAAACCCTAGCAATTCGGTTCTACCGATAGGGATCTCGGTCTCACCGAGATGGGGTTGCAAACTCTCTGTTTCCCTTTCGTAACTTTTCGGTCTCACCGAAAGAGCGAATCAGTCCCACCGAGATTGCAATGTAAACTCAGTGTTTCCCCTTTGTAACTTTTCGGTCTCACCGAGTTCCACTCGGTCTCACCGAAAGAGCAAATCGGTCCCACCGAGTTTGCTTGACCAACTCTCTGGTTAGCTAATTACCAAATTCGGTCTCACCGAGTTTGTGTAATCGGTCTCACCGAGATTACGTTATGCCCAAACCCTAACCATATCGGTCCTACCGAGTTGCATGTCGGTCCCACCGAAAATCTCTAACGGTCACTAGGTTTACATTTTCGGTCCGACCGAGTTTATTGATTCGGTCCCACCGGGATTGGAAAACTGTGTAACGGTTGGATTTTGTGTGGAGGCTATATATACCCCTCCACCTCCCTCTCATTCGATGAGAGAGCCATCAGAACACACACACCATTCCAACTCATATGTTCTGAGAGAGAACCACCTACTCATGTGTTGAGACCAAGATATTCCATTCCTACCATATGAATCTTGATCTCTAGCCTTCCCAAGTTGCTTTCCACTCAAATATTCTTTCCACCAAATCCAAATCCTATGAGAGAGAGTTGAGTGTTGGGGAGACTATCATTTGAAGCACAAGAGCAAGGAGTTCATTACCTACACACCATTTGTTATTTCTTGGAGAGTGGTGTCTCCTAGATTGGCTAGGTGTCACTTGGGAGCCTCCGACAAGATTGTGGAGTTGAACCAAGGAGTTTGTAAGGGCAAGGAGATCACCTACTTCGTGAAGATCTACCGCTAGTGAGGCAAGTCATGTGTGGGCGATGGCCATGGTGGGATAGACAAGGTTGCTTCTTCGTGGACTCTTTGTGGGTGGTTGCTTCTTCGTGGACCCTTCGTGGGTGGATCCCTGTGTGGACTCGCGCAACCGTTACCCTTGGGTGGAGCCCTGTGTGGACTCGCGCAACCGTTACCCTTCGTGGGTTGAAGTCTCCATCAACGTGGATGTAGGATAGCACCACCTATTCGAACCACGGGAAAAACATCCGTGTCTCCAATTGCGTTTGATTTCTCCAAACCCTTCCCTTTACATTCTTGCAAGTTGCATGCTTTACTTTCCGCTGCCTATATACTCTTTGCATGCTTGCTTGAATTATGTGATGATTGCTTGACTTGTCCTAAATTAGCTAAAATCTGCCAAGAACTAAAACTGGGAAAAGGTTAAGTTTTTATTTGGTCAAGTAGTCTAATCACCCCCCTCTAGACATACTTTCGATCCTACAGTTATGTGTGGTAGGGCTGGTTCTTGTGCATGTACAACCGGGGTGCTATCTCCACCAAGAGGTAGCACTATTTTATTTGAAGACCGTGTTTTTAGTCCGCTAGATACTGGCATCACCCGCTCCAATTCAAATGGCTGATAAACAGGAAACATAGTTGAATGTACAGACATTGTATGAGAGACAGATGCAATAGATAGTGTGGAAAAAAGAGGGCATGAAATAGTTGACATGTATATTGTTTAACTAAAACGGATAGCATGACATAATTTCACATATATGATGTCTATCTAAACTGGATAGCATAGCATAACATAATTCAAAGATATGATGAATAACTAAACAGGATCGCATGACATAATTCACCTACATGTTATCTAAGTAATCAGGATCGCATCATTTAATTCACATATGTGATTTATATGCTAAACAGAGGGCATTCTATATGATGTCTGAACTAAGAACATGGTGTTGAATATTGTGTATATGATGTCTAAACTATGCAATGCAAGACACCATATGCATGATATGAGCAGTATAATCGTGCCAAGTTAGAGCATACACCTCAGTGGGGGAATAGGACTGGTCATCTGTCTTTGAATCCATCTCTGAGGAGCTATCGGGACCCAACAAGAGATCTGCTTCGACAGGTAGCACTGTCTGCTCTAAAGGCCTTGTTTTCACTCCAGATTTTTCCATCTCCCACCCAAATGGCTGATTCACAGGAAGAGTAGTTTAATGTACAAACATTGTCGACAAATGGAAATGTAATGAAGAAAAGGATGGGCAAGATATCATTCAAATATATGATGCCTGGTTAAACAGGATGGCATTGCACATTTCACGTATATTATGGCTGGCTAAAAGACATGAGACTGCATAATTCCCATATATGATATAGAAACTAAACAGGTGGCATTACAGAACATGTCTAAACTAAGCAGATGACATATATGATGTCAAAAGTAGGCACTGCAAGGCAACATATGCATGATATGACTAACATCATCATGCCAAGGTAGAGCAAACACCTTGGGGGTAAATAGGAGTAGTCAGCGGCGTCCGAATCTACCTCAGAACAGATATCTTCCTCTGGATTACAATCTGGAGAGGGGTGGGGAGGGTTTGCCATTGAACCCACCATGGAGCGATGTCTGCATGACATTGTATTGCCACGCAAAACTCTTCTCTTTTTCCCTACATGTTCAGCATGACTGTGTACAATATCTGACATGCATACGAAAAAAATATGGTGAGATTATGTAAGGAGAGCATGCAGAAATTTAGAGTGATGGTAACAACCAGTGGATCGATGTTTTTCCGTTGAACCAAAATAGCCCTAATGGATCGACGTGAATGTATAGTAATAAGTGATGCAACAAGTGTACAACCTCTTTGCCGTAGCCGTGTCGACCTCAGCATCATTGGGTTGGTCGCTGAAGCAGTTGAGGCAGAGGTGGCTGTCGGAGGTGTGGAGGCAGATCTGAGGAATCTGTAGACGGCGTCCAGGGCACTGCTCTGTTGTGATGGATCGTTCTGTCATTGGAGCAGCTCCGGTGAGCCGTAAGACGTCAAGGCTGAAGTAGCACAAGACAGACATCGTCAATCTCAAGTGGGATTCTAATAGCATCTCCAATAGATGATGTAAAATGGATGTAAAATTAACATCACCAAAAACCACCTGACTACAACAGATGAGGTAAAAACTGTTGACTCTGAACTTAACTGTCGAAACTGAAATTTACTGTGGAATCTGAATGCTACTGTCGAAACTGAACGCAATGGTAGCAGAGAGGCACTTGACATGTAGTTTAGGGAGGGCCTGCAGTTCATCTTCAACCTGCACCCCCCTGAGCCGCCAGCCACCACCGGCCGAACCGCCGGCCCCAGCGCCACCTCGCCGCCCCGAAACAACTCGCCACCGCCGCCCCGGCCAACCCACTAGGCCCCCCCCCCACCCTGAACCCTAAGATAGATAGTGGGGTACCTCTCCGGCGAGCCCCCGTCCCCGCTATGGGTGGTTCTTCCTTAACTCCGGCGATCCCCCCAACCCCTGAAAATCGACTGACCCAAAAGTCGATTCAGTCGACTGAAGTGTGGCTTAATCAGAGTAGAGCGACAGCACGAGCGAGGGGGAGAGCAGCAGCAGCAGCTGGGCAAGCGAGCGATCGAGCAAGAGTCGGAGCAGCAGCAGCAGATCCGGCTGGTATGGACGCCGCCGCCGAAGGGGCCCCGCACTGGGGGAGAGCCACCGTGGAGATGTCGCCCGCGGCGCCGACTTCAAGGTAGCCGCTCCATGGGGGTGCGGGATGAAGCACCGTCGGTGCCGGGAGGTCGAGTTAAGGAGAAGGTGCAATACGATGAGTGTACAACCTCTTTGGTGGCGCCGAGTAGGCCTCGGCTTCATCCGAGGAGTCGGTGAGGATGTTGCGGTTCCGGTGGAGCAGGTTAAGGCGGTGCTGTGGGGATGGAGCAGCCGTGATAGATGAGGCGATCGTCGGAGCAGCTCCTTGGAGGTGGAGGACAGGGCAGCTGAACCGGCGGGACGGCGAGATGGACGACGGATCCTCATCCGGGGATGTGGACGAGGGACGTCGAGCTATTGCGGTGGACGACATCATCGGTGAAGAGGCTCCGGCTGGGCAGCGGTGATGTGGAGGACGGAGGAGGGTGGGGTTTCGCGGGCAGGAGCGGAGAGGTTATGGCGGCCTGGGATTTCGAATGGTGAAAAGGGGGCGATGGGAGGGGGTGAAGTATGACTTAGGAACGCGCTTGTCCAAAATGTAGGGTGTGTTACAAAAGTACCCCCCATCAATTTGAACTAGCGGCCCTTTCGGCTCAGGGTTAGAAGGGGGATTTTGCGTGTTGGGATTTGGCAGCTGGAGGGAGTTTTCGCGCGCGTTGTAATTTCGGGATAGCAAGGCGTGGGTTGTGAAGGCGCCAGTTTTGGGAGCACGATATCTGAATTTTCGGGATATAACAAGACGCGGGTTGAATTTTAGGGACAAGCCTAACGTGTATTAATATTGTACTTGTATGTACCAGATCAATTCGCACTTCCCTCAACCAAAAATAAAACGAAAAAAATAAAACTATTCACACCACACAAAGAGAGTGTCTTACCCCGTTTTACTATACAAATGCTATTCAAAGCTACTCCCTCCTTCCATCTATATAGGGCCTAATGCGTTTTTCGATGCTAACTTTGACCAAATATTAGAGCAATGATATATGACATGCAACTTACACAAAGCACACCATTAAATTCGTCTGTGAAAGGTTCTTTCAATGATATAATTTTCACATTGTGCATGTCATGTACTATTAATCTTGTCAATAGTCAAAGGCGGTCTTAAAAATCTCATTACGCCCTATATAGATGGAAGGAGGGAGTATGAATCCATGTTATGTCTGATCAAATTTTTTCGCTTGCTGTATAATGCATGTAACCTACTCATACCAACATTTTAGTGCATTCCAAATGTCTATACTGCCGTTGCAATTCGAACTAAATTTGAATTCGTTTCTCTATTTCAATAAGAATCTACAATCATGATTGTTGCCAACTTCAACCATCATAGTTTCCTTGCTATCCGCCAGATATAAATCAGACGGCCTATAATGCAGGATGGCAGGCACACCATCATCAACAACTCCGTTTTTTATCAGAGTAGAGATAAAATATATTAAATGTAGTATACCATGTTCATAACCACACCATGTGTATCACCGTTATATATATTCACACATCCGTCGGTTTGAAACACTATGATAAATTCTTCAAATATCCGAATTCGCTTTTTATAATGAAGTATATATGATCTCTATTCGTCTTTTACACCCACACAACCCTCTTATCTTTGTAGCTAGCGCTAACTTTCTCTTGTGCATGCACACGCCCGCATCCCTCTCACCCTCCCTCAGCATTCTCTAGCTCCATCGCGCAAATTCGTCTTTTCACTTTAGGTCGTTCACCCACGGTGTGTGTAGGCCCCCCAGCTCCTTCTTTACGGCACACATCGATCGATATGCCTCTCTAGCCAGGTGTGCCTAGCACAAACACAAGCTTCCCCTCTTCTCTTGTCACCGTCCATGCCTCACTCCCACCACTCCTTTCATCGTTCTCGTACTCGCACACTCCTCCCCCTCGATGTAGTATGCCTCTCGTACCACCTCCTACATGCATCCCTCTCTCTCTATCCTTCTCCTCGTGCCTCATTTGCTTCTAACACACACATGCATGTATACCGATCGATCTCCCAACATATTGTGGGCGTGCCCTCCATTTGTCTAGCAAGCCTATCCCACCATTTGTTAGAAGCAACTCCACTACCACCCCCTCCAACACTCTAGCTCTGTCTCTCTCCCAACCTTATTCATCTCCTGCACATATGCATGGATGCCGATCGATCTCCCTTAATACATGAGGCAGATCGATCTCCTTAATACATGAGGTAGGCCTCTCTCCTCCTCCACACATATACCAGCCATTGTACCTCTATAGTTAATTGGGCCTCCCTCTTCCCCCATCACACACTGATAGTCGAGGGCTGCAGGTAGGTATCCATGCCACAGAGACAAACTGCACATGTCCCATCTCACGTTCCAGTAGGCCAGCCACTCTATATCTTTGACGTGGGCACACACAAATTCGATGGCACTCTTTATCGATCGTGCGCGCACACACACACACATCATCGCTCTCTTTGATTCTATGGATACCTCAAGCCGATGATACCTCCACTCTCTTCTCATGGATCGCCCCCTCTATATATATGTTATATCCAGGACTCTATTTCACACACATTGCATATGTTAAATTTTTTGATTGACCCCCCCCCCACAAAAAACTCTCTCAAGAACCCACACACTATATCTCTCTAGGTTTGTATCTCTCTCACACAACCCCACGTAGGTGGTGTACGTATACAAGAAGAGAATAGGTGCACCGTGCACGTAGTCACGCTTCGTGCCCATCCACACCCGCGCGGGTACACGGTGGAGCTCATTTCTTTACGAAATGGCAGCCCACGTGCTAATTTGAACGCATGTAGCGGTTGTTTACCTAGGGAGGTCGTGTACCATGCGTGCACGAAACAAAGTTCAAATTGACGCGTTGCCGTGTTTTTTTTAAATAAAGTTATAGCGCTCAATGGCACGTACACATAATATAAAACGATTTTTATGGAGGAAAAGGTAGTCCGCTCTTCAGAGTATCTCACACAAGGCTCCGGTGGCCTCTCCCTCTCTCTCACCGTTGGTCACTGATCCGGCCGCATCCCGTCCGCCGGGGGAAAGGGAGTGCGGTGGCCTCTCTCTCTCTCACCGTTGGTCACTGATCCGGCCGCATCCCGTCCACCGGGGGAAAGGGAGTGCGGTGGCCTCTCTCTCTCACCGTTGGTCACTGATCCGTCCGCATCCCGTCCGCCGGGGGAAAGGAAGGAAGTGCATGGTTTCTCCGTTCGATGGTGCCGAGGCAGGACATCCTGATCTGCAGTACACGTCGTTCTCTCTAACCAAGCTCTGGCGCGGCAGGGCCTACGCCACCTGCTCGCAGATTCCGCCCGCCGCCGCTCACCTAGTTACATCCCGACGACCTCCAGGTATCCCCTCCGGCCTTGCTCCACTGCCCGTTTCCCACGTCGCTGCATGTGGATCTTCCATAGTTCTTTGCCCAAAACGTAGCTCGTTCGGCGTACTTTCCATATTGCATTCTCGTCCTCACACCATTTTAGACAAACACAACTATGTTGTTATCTTCCCTTAGGACAAGGAATATGCTTCTTTTTTGTCGTCGCATGTGTCATCAACTGTTATTGGCCAGTAATTGTTTCCTTTCTACCTCTTTTTTGCAAACAGGGCTATCCATTTCACCTCGTTGCTATTGCGACCTTTTGGTGAACTGCACAAATCACTTTTTTCTTAAGAGTGTTTTGTGCAGTTGTACTAAAATGTCACACGGGTACATTTCAGTGCGAACAAAGGGAGATTGGTTTTGCTCTATCCTCCTCATCCAACTCCGAGCCTAATCTTCTCCAACTAGTTAGTATTAAGAGAGACTGCAAAGGTGACCGTCTTCTATTTGCGTGTTTATTGTTTCATCAGCAGTCCTCTATTATCGTAATCACACTTGATATCTTTGGAACAGGGACGCTCAGCTCTATTTTAGTGGAACTTCACAAAATGATCGGAATGTTGCATGCTCCAGACAGCTATTTTTTCCCCAACATGCCTTGTTGATTTAGACAGAGCTGGGGGACGTTGCTGCAAATGAAAGCATGGATCAATTTTAATTTAACACCTTTTCACAACTTTGTCTTCAGTTGTGATGTAATTATTAGCTCTGATCTGCTAATAATTGACATGCATTAGCAAGGAAGTTAGTTTTTTATTGTTTCCGAAAGAGCATCGATGGTAAGACACGCGAAACAAAAGCTGAAAGCTCACACCATTGTACAATTTCATGTCGCGGGAAAATTATTTGTATAATATGTCAATTATGTAAAAAAAATGATGGAAGCTTGATAGCATTGCCAGAAGCCTCTTCATCATCCGGGTCCATGTGCCATGCACAAAATTATACTCCTTCGTTCCTAAATATTTGTATTTTTACAAATTTCAAACGGGCATATTTTAGAGTGTAGATTCACTCATTTTGCTTCGTATGTGTACTCCCTCCGTTCCTAAATATTCTATTCGTCTTAATAGAGATTTCAACAAGTGACTACATACGGAGCAAAATGAGTGAATCTACACTCTCAAATATGTCTATTTACATCCGTATGTGCCAGTCCATTTGAAATCTCTAAAAAGACAAATGTTTGAGTAGTCACTCGTTGAAATCTCTAGAAAGACAAATACTCCGGAGTATATTTAAGAACCGGGTGGGTAGTGCACAGCCGCATGGGAGACTCAGCCCGGTCGTTGCGCCGCATTAATAGTGAGTAACGAGTAGTCAAATCATAAGCCCCACCTTTCCCACTGTAAGTTGCTCTGAAGAAGCAACCATCAATACGCTCTTCTTTGAATCCGCTCATACTACTCCATCCGTCACTGTTTATATAGCGCGCTTCAGAAAAAAGAAAAAAATATGTGGGACCAAGGCGACTAGCGATCGGCCTGAAAAATAGCATTGGTAGTTATAGCACGGCGTCTACTACTAGAGGGAATAATGCGTACACACATGCATGCAGTGCTTCCACCCCGGGTACACACATGCATGCACTCCGCAGTAGTACAGTACATGGAGAGAAAATTGTGGACTTGATTGCAGTTACCATGCCCTAATTAATTGAGCATTAAACCAAACGCGTCTAAAGTCTCTCTGGTGGTGGAAATGCATTGAGAGAAATGCATCATAATGAAGCACGCCCTGTAAACTGTGACGGAGGGTGGAGTAGTATGAAGGTGCAAAACCAAGTACGCGTACTACTGCGCTTGGCTCTTCGCCCCTTCGTGAAGTCGAACAATGATGGTACTCCACATGTTGGGCATTACAGTGTATGCCTCTGACAATCTGACACCGAATGGACTGATGCATGTCCACCGAGGGTAGGTTGCATTAGTCAAGGCGTAAGCGGGCTTCACCTTGTCCTGCAAGTTTCTCCTCGTTCTGCGAGTTGACGGGACACACCAAAAAGTAGTGCTAGTCCATACTCCCTCCTTTCCGGTTAATATGGCTTAATCTTTTTTGCGGGTAAATGAGAGAGCTTTATTCATATATAAGCATTCTTAGGACGATCAGCCAAGACACTGGTCACTAGGAAGCGAGGTACCCCGCAAAAAAGTAGGAAGCGAGGTGTTTCATCAAGCCAGCTCTCGGCACATTCAAAGTGCAGCAAGCACGGTTCGCACGAAGATGCGCCGCAAGGTTTGCTGACCTGTTTACATGCTGAATAACAAAAAAAGAGGAAATATTACTGAGAGCTACTATTTGTAACAGGATATGAGCCAGAATTAAGCGAGAATTATTGTGAGTGTTCCATGCAATCAACTTCCATTATCACATGCGAGAACCCTCGAAGAGAACCAAATGTGTTGAAGATTGCTTTATCACATTTTAAAATTATAATAAGAGTGCAGATGCTCCTCCATCCGGTTCCTAGTACTAGTATAGTACGTACCTTTATGGACTATACTAGTAGTAGTAAAATTTGCGCTTGGCTGTTCGGGAAGTCGAACAATAATAGCACTAGTAGTATAGTGTATGCTTTTGGCAATCTAACACCAAATTAAATGTTGCACATCCACCGCCTGAGCGAGGGAGAGCTTGCATTAGTCAAAAGTTTCTCCTTGTCCTGTGAGCCACCGCGCGCAAGCTTCTCCCGTCCTGCAACCTTCTCCTCGTTCGGCAAGTTGACAGGACACAGCAAAGTAATGCTAGTCCATGCTGCCTCCTCTCCGGTTAATATGGCTTAATTTCAAACGAGATAAATACACTGTCTGTCACTATATATTTGTAAAAATACGGTCAGTGGACTTCATAATACGCTCATTGCGCTCAATATATATATTTTCCGGTGTTCATACGGTCACTAGCTCACCCTGACTGAGTATGTGTGTGCATGCATGTGTAGGTTGAGCACTTGAGTGTGACCATGTGTGTTCCGTCGTGTGCTCGGACATGCATGCATTAGGGCGTCGCGCGCGTTTTTGCGTCCATGTGTACGTGTGACTGTTGCATACACGTATGGGGAGTACGTGTAGGGGTCACTAAGGAGCAGTCAAATCACACAGTAAGTTAGTCGGAAGAAGCAACCATCATTTCACTCTTGAATGACACGTACGTAATATAAAATGGTTGAAATGGAGAGAAAAAGAAAATCACTATATATACACTAGCAGGAGCCTAAGCTACAAGCCTGCTTGCTTAGGTTGCTCTCTTCACAAGCATAGAACGACGGGCCTGATCCCGCAGCTGGGGGAAGGGAACAATGTTCTGCGTAGACGCGGTCGACATCGGCGAGGGAGAAGACCGACAGTCGGTGCGTCCCAATGGGGGTCACCGCGGTATGGGCCGATGTCACGTCCCAACCGCCCTTCTAGCTACAGCCCGACGTCCCAGGTAGTCCATCTTCCTTTTGGAGCCGGCTTGCTCCACTACCGTAGCTCCATCTCCATGTCGATCTTTCTCTACTTCTACCGGCTTCTACTTGTGATGAGTTTATGTCTCATGAACTAGTGCCAGTACTATTATTCTAATCACACTTCTTCAATATCTTTGCCATCAGGGATGCTCAGGTCGATTTTAGTGGAACTGCACAAAAGCATCGTATGATCCGAGGGTGCCAGCCGTCTTTCCTTCGACAGGTTCTACCTGGCCAGGAAATTAAATCATGTTTAGGGTTTAGGGTTTAAGTCGTAGTGACCCCATCAGTAGTTTTTCTATCGTACACGCTCTCACAACTTTTTTCTTTAGTCGTGAAGTAAATATTGTCTATGATCTGTGAATCATTGAGATGCATCAGCATGCGTGTTAGTTTTCCTTTGTATTTGATGGAATGTTGTAACAGGGCAACCTTGGAATAGGAATGAAAATGGAGTGGAAAAGTTTCTGTTTTTTCGGAGAAAAATGGAAACGGAGAGAAACCAATGTTTCGTTTCGTTGGATCGCGCCATCGAGCAAAACAAACGTTTAAATCACGCCTGTCGTGTTCGTGTCTCACCATCCTCCACGGCTCGACCCCACACGGTCGCTCGGCATGCCACTCACCGCAAACCGAGTAGTATACCATAACTTTCCCGCCTGCTTGTCGATGGAGCGCGCCATGGAGTACTAGCACTACTGGAAGAGATTGACGAGTTGGGGGAGGATAGCTAGCTGTAGCACGGACTCCCAAGAACTTACTACTGGAAGAGATCGCACATGTTGTAGCCGGCTATTGCGACCTTTGAACGTGGAGCAGCCGCGTGCACCCGGAAGCGGCGCGAGCGACGCTCTCTCGACCGGCGCGCCGCTTCATTGCCGCGCCAGTGAGAGGTCGCGTCCGCTCTGGCCGGGCATGAATGCGGCACTGACCGTTTCGGGCGGGAAGCACGCGCGGATGATGAAGAGGGTTCGGGTTGGTCAGGACCGGCCGTGGCAGCGGTCCGGACGTGCACAAACAAGAGATGATGTACGTTAATATTGCTGCGTATATAATTAACAACGTAAATAATGTGCCAGTTGGACAAATATGATTGGAGATGGAGATGGAAATGGAATTTTACGTAAACATGGATATGCATGTCTATGTCTATGTGTGTGTGCGTGACGACTCTCGCGACCTGGAAGCGGGTCGTGTTTTTGATCGAGTTTTCTTTCTTGGTATGTTAGAAAATCAGTTTGTCTAATTCACATCTAGATGTTATTTAAGGATATCACATCTAAGCTCCCACAAGTATATAATGTAGCAACAAGAAACAAAAAAACAAGGAAAAGACCACAAACAGAGTGGACATCAACTTATATGTGACATAACTATGTCACATCTAGATGTGTCCTAAACAGACTCTTAAAAAATTGTACGCCAGTTTTCGTTTCTTTTTTCCGGGAACGTGCGTATTCTATTTAAAACCACTTCTATGGAGAGATTTTTTACTCCATTATAGCCTCTTATTTGATAGAGTTTCTCGCGTCTTGCTCTCTCACCCTCTCCATATCAAAACAAGATGACAGTGTCCACTCTATCTCTCTCCTCACTGGTGGTCACAGATCCGGCCGAATCCCGTCCGCTGCGGGAGGTGAGGAGGTGCAACATTGACGTTGTCGCCGTCGGCAGCGGAGGAAGCCGATGCGCACCGTCCTCTTGGAGCCGGCGCTGGCGCGGACGAAGATCCTCCGCGCCCTTGTTCGCTGCCATCGTGTGGGCAGATCCCGCCCGCCCGCCTAAACGACATCTCGCCCACCTGAGGTATAACTTCTTGTACTGGTCCAGCTCCCCAGGTCACTGCGTGCGGGTTTTCTTCTATGCGACTACTCCCCAGCTCCCCATGCATAGTAGCTAGGGTTCGTCGGTTGGTCCAACATCACCTACTAGTACTATTATAGAGGAAATGCCACTCAAAAAGTTGTCCTGATTTATGCCTCGGTGGAGGTATACATGTTGTTTCAACAAAAAGTACATGGTGGTTGTGCGGTCATTGTCCATATGGTGGTAGTACTATCACTAGTTAAATGAAGAAATGCTTTTTTTCTCGGGTATCCTGGTTTAGTTCCCATCAAGATAATTATGATGCTTCTGTTTGTTGGTGTACTTTTCATTAATTCTTATTGACAATTGAGATGTCGTTGCTAACCCTTTTTTTATATTTTTGGAAACAGCGATGCGCGTCTCCATACCCGGGCATGTCTTCCTCAATTTTAGTGGAACTGCACAAAATTGGATGGCCATTGTTGTTCCGCCTCACTGTCCTCTGCCACGTGGTTCTTCCTTCCTCGAGCTTGATTACTGAGAAGAAACAGACCACAGTGAGGATTTGTCGAACTTCTTAGGTGCCTCACCCAAACTTGATGCCAAGTGGATGATGCATCACCACGATGACCTATCGATTCTCATGGTTGCGCCTCATGGTTGCGTCGGCTGGTGAAGCTGATCGATTTTCGACAAAAACAAGTTGTCTTCATCAGTGCTCTTTGCTTGTTATGCACGAAGATGATATCCTTCGTCAGTTCACCTTGGTTGCGTTGGAGACGTAGTCGTCTTTCACGTTGGTGCAATTTTCGCTAGGGTTTTACAACATGTGGGACCAAAATGTCTGTCATACAACCAAAAGCAAGTGCAGTGAAGGCACCGGAGCTCAGTCCGTACTACAGTAGTATATATATAAGCGGGAGCCTCAGCGCTTGTTCGCTAGGGTTTGCACTCTCCACACGCTCGCCGCACTACATATATGTTACACGCTTGAGGCTCAGCGTTCATTTGCTAGGGTTTGCTATATTCATAGCCTCTCACCCTCTCTTCACCAGATCTAAACAAGACTGCATTGGCCTCTTGTCTCTCTCTCCCCCCTCATAGCTGGTGAAGGAGGCGTCTGTATCCTGTCGCACCGGGAAGGGGAGGAGGTGCAGCGTTCACTCTATCGCCTTCGGCGAGGGAGGTAATCCACTGCCGGCTGCGCTGTTCTCTTTCACCCAGCGCCTGTGCGGGAGGGCCACCGACCCCTTCTTCCTTGCTGTCGTACGTAGTGTGGGAAGATTCGGCCTCCCGCCGCACGCCTTGCCACATCCCGACAACCCTAAGGTATAAGTTTCTTTGAAACCGTCGTTGCTCTAGCTGCATGTGGATCTTTTTCGATCTGTAGTCGAATCTATGTCTTGGTTAAAAGAGGAAAGAAGGGTGCGGTGGGCTGGATCAAGAATCTAGGACGTGGTTCAATGAGGAAAGGAGGGGCGGAAAGTAGTATAGACTGGCTATCCAGCTGCTTTGTAGGTCGAAAAGGGAAAAAGGGGGTAACCCAGTACACACATCTGTAAGGAACCGATCTCTTTGTTGAAAAGGGAAAGAAACTGGGGGGTCGGGTAGTTTGTGCACGACTAGATTTGCTGCCCTCACATAGGAAGAAGGTTCAAAGAGAACAAATATGGGACCAGCGCATATATGCTGCTTGGCTACATACTCTGCATCACCCATTTATATGTGTGGACGCACATGGTGCTGGCATGTCCCATGCAGCTATTTTGCTGTTGTTAATCTCATAATTAACTACTGATCTGTTTTAAAAGAATTCCTCTGTTAATATGAATCAATGCAACCGTTTTAGAAATGCTGCTGTCCTATACTTTGTTTTCCATCAAGATAAGGTAGATACTTCTTTTTGTGGCCGCATGTTTCATCCTCCTTTATTGGCTAGTAATTGTTTTCTTTTTTGCCTCTTAAAACAGGGATATCTATTCAACTTGTTGCTATAGAAAACTTAAATGTCACACCGGCAACTTTGCTTGGGTTCAGTGCAACTGCACAAAACTTGATTGGATTTCCTATTCGTGTTGGTAGATTCATATTTTATGTTGGTCGTCTCATGAAAGGTCAGTACAGGCCTTCATCCACATGATTGTGCAGTGTGCTTTGAGATGTTGTGCTACTTGTATTGGTACTGTTTTAAATAAATGATGAATTGAAGCTATTGTATTGCTGTCTTTTCCCATTAAGTAGTGAACAAAAATGGGACCAACCCAGACATGATGCTTGTTGCTTTGTTACAACCAATTCAGCATCACCCCCTTTATAAGCCAGTAATTGATGCCACTCTCAAAATTAACTACTGAATCTTATTTCAAAACTGCAACACTTGTTAGGGATTGGCGGGATTACCATTTTTGTGGCCGCATGTTTCATCCTCCTTTATTAGCCAGTAATTGATTCCTTTGTTGCCTCTGTTTATACAGGGATATCTATTCAACTTGTTGCTATTGTGACATTTTGCTTCGCTACGCGAAACACTTTGCTTGATTTCAGTGCAACTGCACAAAACGAGATTGGATTTCCTATTCGTGTTGGCAGATTCGTACGTGATCTTGTGTGCGTCATGATAGGTTGGTACTTGCCTTCATCCACATGATCGTGCAGTGTGTTTTGAGATGCTGTGCTACTTGTATTGGTACTGTTTTAAATAAATGATGAATTGAATCTATTGTATTGCTGTATTTTCCCGAACAAAAATGGGACCAACCCAGACATGATGCTTGTTGCTTTGTTACAACAAATTCAGCATCACCCCCTTTATAAGCCAGTAATTGATGCCACTCTCAGACTTAACTACTGAATCTTATTTCAAAACTGCAACACTTGTTAGGGATTGGCGGGATTACCATTTTTGTGGCCGCATGTTTCATCCTCCTTTATTAGCCAGTAATTGATTCCTTTTTGCCTCTGTTTATACAGGGATATCTATTCAACTTGTTGCTATTGCGACATTTTGCTTCGCTACGCGAAACACTTTGCTTGATTTCAGTGCAACTACACGAAACAAGATTGGATTTCCTATTCGTGTTGGCAGATTCGTATTTTATCGTTGTCGGTCTCATGAAAGGTCAGTACAGGCCTTCATCCACATGATTGTGCAGTGTGCTTTGAGATGTTGTGCTACTTGTATTGGTACCGTTTTAAATAAATGTTGAATTGAAGCTATTGTATTGTTGTCTTTTCCCATTAAGTAGTGAACAAAAATGGAACCAACCCAGACATGATGCTTGTTGCTTTGTTACAACAAACTCTGCATCACCCCCTTTATAAGTAGATGGAAGCACATACTGTTGTTGCGCCCACTCTACCCTGGAACTGAATCTTAGTTCAAAACTGCAAACACTTGTTAGGGATCGGCAGGAGTACCATTTCTATTAGGGATCGGCCGGAGTACATGTTTAAGAAATGTATTGTTCAGATAATGTCTCTGTTATTATATATCAGTTACAGACTTACAGTGTTTTACAAATGGTACTATCCTGCTTTGTAGTTCTTTCTACATGTTTAACCAAGGTATTGTTAAGATAATGTCTCTGTTAAAATGAATCAGTCGCATTGTTTTAGGAATGATACTTTTCTGCTTTTTCGTTCTTTATACATCTTGAAACAAGGCATTGTTAAGATAATGTCTCAGTTAATATGAATGAATCACACTGATTGAGAATTGCTACTCTCCTGCTTTGTTTCCCATTAAGATAAGGTAGATCAGTAGATGTTTTTCTTCTAGGAGTACAAGTCATCAACCGTTATTTCTCAGTAATTGTTTCCCTTATACCTTTTGTTGCTTACAGGGATATCAAAATTAAAGCTCGGTTTTATTCCGACTTCGATTTTAGTTCAACTGCATAAAAGGAGCCAATTTTTCCAAGGCAAACTGCTGCATTACTGGGTCCAGTTGGTCATTCCACTTTGCAGAAAGAAGCAGTCATTGTTTGCGCTACATTACAGAAGGAATGACCGAGAAGCTTTACATAGTATTAGGCCTTCCACTATGTAGGCCAAAAGAGGTGCCAATTTCACCTTTTCTTAGTTTGGCACCGAATCCCTCCATTGCTACAGCCGGTGCCATAAATATTAGACACCGGTGACATGACTAGTCTGCAGAGACCATTGGCAATTTAACAACACGTGGAGTGCCGTGGGCAAGAAGTGCCCAAACAAGTACAAGAAGCGACGGGACTCCACGATCATAGGCATTACATATTTTGAATGGGAAAGACTTGTCAAAGTTTAATCATTGATGTTAGCAAGAAGCGACAGGACTCCACGATCATAGGCATTACATATTTTGAATGGGAAAAGCTTGTCAAACTTTAATCATTGATGTTAGCAAGAAGATGTTAGTTTAATATATTGGAATTGGAAAACCTTGTCAAAATTTGCTCATTGATGTTAGCCAGAAGACATGCATTTGATATTTTTGAGTGGGACGCCCTTGCTGTGAGCAGCGTCGAGTGTTTTTTCCTATTCCTGTGTTCAGTTTAGAAGTAAATAGTTAATCTGCTGAGATATTCCTGTGTTAAGAGTTTGTTCTGAATATTGTCTATGTAATGCCAGGCCTTGTGTTTGATTGCAAAGTTGAGCTTGGAATGTTGTGGCATGCGGCATCACGAGCTGTTCACCGTGCCTCCTGAGAATAATGCTTCGTATTGTTTTGCATGTCGATCTAATGCCAGTGATTTGCTTGTTAAGAAGATCATCCTCTTCTGTTGTTTCCGTGCTTAAGAAGTTCATCGTCTGATGTTTCATTCATAGCCTATACGACAAGTCGGGTAGGTTAGACGTGAAACCATATGATCTTCCGATCAACTCATGATATTAGGTCGTGATTGGATCGTCGTTTTCCAACCAAAACCGCTTGTAAAACTGACGCTTGTAAATTAAAGCAGATGGTCTCAGGCGAAGGCACTTGGTTGGTCGATTTCGACTAGTAAAATATCGGAAGTACTTGACACATGATAAAAACGCTGAACGACACTCAGACGATTGCTAATCCAACCATTAGCTGTTGTTTCAGCCTTGCCCATGGATGGCATGATACGCACGTCGTGCATGTATCGTCTGGTAATGTCGTCCATATAGCAGTGCTCGTAAAATATACACTGGTCTCTCAAATTACACGTGTAACCCGCCGGTTTTACTTATAGACCTCGGGCCCTCGGTTTCATTACGCCTGTATTTTACGCGTTGTTTTCGATGACGAGTAAATTACACTTGTATGTTAATACGGGTTTGAAATAAACCAGAGCTCCCAAGCGCGGCCTTACCGTTTCATGCCGTCTCAGTTTCTCGAAGGTGCTCATAGGTGTCCGATGATCCTGGCTTCCTAAATGAGTAGCGGGCGCTGTACCAGACCATCCGTAGGGCCCGCGAGGCCCTCTCCGTTGTCCTTCGAGTTGTTGCGCTCGCCGTGACGCCGAGCATTGTTAACATCGTCAACGAACATGAGGATTCAAGAGATGAATTTATTTTGACTGGATGACACTAGGGACCCACTAGGGCCATAGCCGTACGTACGCAAGTGCCTCCTTATTATGTACAACTATTTTTTTTGCTTTCTCCTGGTTTCCTGACATCACAGTCCCACACCATTGTCAACCTATGTAGTCAATATAAATGAGAGAATGGCACAAGGTGCGGCCGACAACTGGGACCAAGCAGCTCGAGCAGTATTTGTGTTTTTGAGGCGTGAGCACTGCATAGTTTTTCTTGGCGATGATTTCATTGTTGTTCAGAGGAGAGCAGGGTATTAACTGGGCGGGCTGTGGCCCGTCTAGCCCAGCCCAGATACTATTTTTTTCAAGATGAAAATGGCTAGCCCAGCTATACATCTTTTTGAGGAATACCCAGGCAAGGTCAACTTGTTATTCTCCACCCTGCTGGGCTGCAAATCTTTCCTAGGAGGGATGCATTAAGCTTAACAGGAAAATGGGTTTAAAAAAAATAATAAATGGGATGTAATTATAAAAACTGGGCAGTAAATATAAAAAATGCACCAAACACAAAATTAGTTTATAAAATATTATTTATGGATTTTGAAAATCTTAAATTTTCATTGTTGCGCGCGCAATGTTTCGTTGGATTTTTACGTAATACAAATTTATATTTAATCTGACTAGAAATTTCGGGATAAAAATATTTCGGAGCCCATCAAAATGTGGGAAATTTTATTGAATTTTGTCTTCAACGGTTGGTTGAAATTATTAATCATTGTCCTAGCTAGAAAATGGGCTGTACTTTTAACAAACTGTAAATGGGCTATTGTAAATTCCATTAGAATTCCAAAATGGGTTGTACATTCTTACAAAACGCAAATGGGCTATAAGTTCTCTGCCACACACTTCTGGGCCTACTAAGTGACGCGTCCTCTAAAAAAATAAGTTGACGCGTATGTAAGGCTTTGCCAACTTATTATAGTCAACACACGGTTCTAGCAGCAGTGGCCGTTGGATGTCTATCCAACGGATGTCGTGCTTCTTCTTCAATCTCGGATATTCTTAGCTTCGGCCGCCCAAAAAATGATTCCTCCCCCTGACATCTGGTGCGCACCGTTTTGGAGGCTGACCTGTGAGCCTACTAAGTTGAAGCGTACCAAGGGCTTTGTCAACTTAGTCAATAATAAACGTTTCTAGCTTCAGTGACCGTATGATGTCCATCCAACGGCCGTATTGCTTTTTCAACCTCTGGTCTTCTTGGTCCAGCCGCCCAAAGCAGCGCCGGTCGTGCCGCCTGCTCCTGCCTCCCATGGTCGGCTGTGCTGCCGCGGAGGCCTCACCGCCCCCATACTACTCCCACCACTGGCCAGGCCATCCCTCCACTCACCCACACCCCCTGTTATTCTGCAGCGACGACAGCCTCACACCGCAGCCGAACCAGTGAACCCTCGTACTCCTCCCCGCGCGGGCTTCCACTGCTGCTCTTTCCCGGCTCCGCGTCGTCCCCTTCATAGGCCTCGCCATCGTCTAGACCACTGCCCTGGTGCTCTCGGCGTGGTGTGGTCAACATGGTCAACGACCGACTTCCATCGGAAGAGTACTGTACGTGGAGAGGCTGACAGCTGGGTCCAGGCGGACGCAAGGAAGTGCCTCCTTATTACGTGCAAAATAATTATTCCTCCACCTTACAGCAGGGACCCATCGGACGGGCCACCTTATTTCATGAAAAAATGTTTCCCCCCTGACTGCTCGGACCCACCGGACGGGCCAACGTATTTCGCGAAAAAAAATGTTCCCCCCGTTGTCAGCTCGGACCCACTGGAAGTGCCTCCTTATTACGCACCAAAAAAATGAATACTCCCCCTGCTAGCTGGGACCCACCATGGTGGGAGGCTGACTTGTGGGCCTACTAAGTTGACTAGGACGGGGGCCTTTGTCAACTTCAGTCAATATGAACGATTCTAACTCCAGTGACCGTACGATGTCCATCCAACGGTCGTAGTGCTTGTTCAACCTCTGGTCTTCTTGCTCTAGTCGCCCAAAGCAGTGCCGGTCGTGCCGCATGCTCCTGCCTCCCGTGGCCGGCTGTGCTGCCGCGGAGGCCTCACCGCCCCCTACTATTCCCACCGCTGGCCAGGCCCTGTGGCGACGGCAGCCTCACACCGCAGCCGAACCAGTGAACCCTCATACTCCTCTCCGCGCGGGCTTCCACTGCCACGTCTTCCCCGGCTCCCCGCCGTCCCCTTCCTAGGCCTCGCCCTCGTCCACCGCCCTGGTGCTCTCGGCGCGGCATGGTCAACGTGGTCAAGAAACGATTTCCATCGGACATGGACTGTACGTGGAGAGGCTGACAGCTGGGTCCACAACCGCAGAAAGGAAGTGCCTCCTTATTACATGCAAAATAATTATTCCTCCACCTGACAGCGGGGACCCACCGGACGGGCCACCGTATTTTGTGAAAAAAAACGTTTCCCCCCTGACTTCCAGGACCCACCAGCTACACCATCGCACGCAAGGAAGTGCGTCCGGGCAAAAAAAAAGATTCGCCCCCCTGACAGCTGGGACCCACCAGCTACATCTTCGCACGCATGGAAGTGCCTGACAGTCGGGACCCACCTGGTCGAAGCGTACGTAGCGTTGTCATTCTGGTCGCGAACGTGTACGTACATATATACTGGTCGATGTACAAGCGCGCACGTGCCGTAGTAGAGGTGCGCATGTAGCATGTACACGTACGTATAGTGGTCAGGGTGCAAGAAAGAAAATACGGCCACGTATGTGTACATACGGGCGGGGTCTCGAATGCCTACTCGCGCATACGTACGGCAAGGGCTCGTGTACATGGCTGGGTCAGAACGGAGAAACAGCATCGTCGTCGTGTTCATGGGGAGGCAATGGAATGCGTCGTGTTCATGGGGAGGCAACGGAATGCATCGTCTTCATGGGGAGGCAACGGAATGTGTCGTGTTCATCGGGAGGGCTTGGACGGAACAGGCGATGGAAACGAGGCCTGGCGTACCACAGAACGGAGGAAACGGCCCTGTGTTCGACCGGCCACGTTCGAAACGGGATCCTGTTCATCGGGAGCGGTGTGGCGTACCGCAAAACGGAGGAAACGGACCTCCTACGGTCGAAACGGGGGTCCTGTTGATCGGGAGGGGTGTGGCGTACCGCAAAACGGAGGAAGCGGACTTGTGTTGGAGCGCTACGGTCGAAACGGGGGTCCTGTTCATCGGGAAGGGTGTGGCGTACCGCAAAACGGGACTCCACGGGATACTGTTCATCTCCACCGTCGACCTCCTCCAGCCTCCACGGGCTCCTGTTCATCCAGCCTCCCCCGCGCGCTACTCCACCGGCTACTGTTCAACCACCCCTCCACCGTCTACTGTTCATCCAGCCCTCCACACCACGGGGTCCTGTTCAACCACCCCTCCATGGGCACCCCTCCATCGTCTACTGTTCATCCAGCCCTCCACACCACGGGGTCCTGTTCAACCACCCCTCCACAGGCACCCCTCCACCGTCTATTGTTCATCCAGCCCTCCACACCATGGGGTCCTGTTCATCCACCCCTCCACGGGCACCCCTCCACCGTCTACTGTTCATCCAGCCCTCCACCACACCACGGGGTCCTGTTCATCCAGAGGCAACGCCACCGCTCACTGTTCATACAACCCCCCCCCCCCCCCCCCCCCCCCCCCCCCCCCCCCCCCCCCCCCCCGCAACGCTCACTGTTCATCCCATCGATCGGCTTCAGTTAGCAGCAGTAGCGAAGGAATCGCTCGATTGGGTTCAGTTAACAGCCATCGATCGATCGCTCGGGTTCAGTAATGTGTAGGCTGCAGTGCAATCGCTCGGGTTCAGTTAGAGCCCAACGCCTCGCTCGGGTTCAGTTAGAGCCAACGCCTCGCACACGCGCGCGTACGTGTACGAGAGAAACGCGCATCGCTTGGCCCCCGACCTCCCACCGTAACCGGGAACTCCGTGAAATTTTCCTCCCCCTCGCTTCTACCACGGGTTTTTCCGTCATGGACGGCCCAAAGAATGTCATGCAGCTGCGTCTCCGGCCCGCCCAGGACGAAAAGCCCATTTTCTGTCATGATTTTTTGTCATAGAAGTAGGAGCTCACCACATCTATGATGATACCGGGTTTTGTCACAATTATCGTCATAGAGGTGTCATATGTATGACAGACAAATTTTTCGTTCGGCCCAAAATGTCACGGATGTGTCTTTTTTTGTAGTGAGTGGTGCAATTGTTATCAGAAAGCCGAGCATAAAAATTTTGAATAATCATTTCTCTTGAGAGCTCATGATTGAGGCATGAATATAACATCGACTTAAGCCTCCCCCAAGCTTGAGCGATGCTTTCTCCTTCGCGAGGCCAAAAATTATATATATAATTGCGATCACGATGAACAAGATGCATAGGATAAAACTTCTGATGAAATTCCAATTTCAATCGTTTGTAATTCCAAGACCCCATATCATCACATAGCCTATACCATGTCGATGCGTCTCCCTTCAAAGATAAAGGGAAGACCTTCTTCTTAACAACATCTCCGGGTACACCTGCAAGCTTAAATAATCCAAAAACTTCATCCACATACATTAGATGCTCATCAGGATGTTTTGTTCCATCTCCTAAAAAGGGATTAGCAAGTAGTTTTTCTATCATACCCGAAGGAATTTCAAAGCAGTCATTTTCATTTTCAGTAGATTCAGGAGCAACTCTTTGCTCTACTAGTCGGGGTGAAGATACCCCGAACAAGCCCCTCAGAGGATTACTTTCCATAGTAACAAGTGACAGTAAATTTTAGCACACTATATAAATTTTTCCTTACCAAATTCCACCTACCAAAGGCGCTTCACTCCCCGGCAACGACGCCAGAAAAGAGTCTTGATGACCCACAAATATAGGGGATCTTTCGTAGTCCTTTCGATAAGTAAGAGTGTCGAAACCAACGAGGAGCAGACGGAAATGATAAGCGGTTTCCAGCAAGGTATTCTCTGCAAGTACTGAAATAAGTGGTAACAGATAGTTTTGTGATAGGATAATTTGTAACGAGCAACAAGTAACAAAAGTAAATAAAGTGCAGCAAGGAGGCCCAATCTTTTTTGTAGCAAAGGACAAGCCTGGACAAACTCTTATATAGAGAAAAGCGCTCCTGAGGACACATGGGAATATCGTCAAGCTAGTTTTCATCACGCTTATATGATTCGCGTTCGGTACTTTGATAATTTGGTATGTGGGTGGACCGGTGCTTGGGTACTGCCCTTACTTGGACAAGCATCCCACTTATGGTTAACCTCTGTTGCAAGCATCCGCAACTACAAAAAAAGTATTAAGGTAAACCTAACCATAGCATGAAACATATGGATCCAAATCAGCCCCTTACGAAGCAACGCATAAACTAGGGTTTAAGCTTCTGTTACTCTAGCAACCCATCATATACTTACTCCCCAATGCCTTCCTCAAGGCCCAAACAATGGTGAAGTGTCATGTAGTCGATGTTCACATAACACCACTAGAGGAGAGACAACATAGATCTCATCAAAATATCGAACGAATACCAAATTCACATGGCTACTAATAGCAAGACTTCTCCATGTCCTCAGGAACAAAAGTAACTACTCACAAAACATAAACATGTTCATAATCAGAGGGGTATTAATATGCATATAGGATCTGAACATATGATCTTCCACCAATTAAACCAACTAGCATCAACTACAAGGAGTAATTAACACTACTAGCAACCTACTAGCACCAATCCCGGACTTGGAGACAAGAATTGGATACAAGAGATGAACTAGGGTTTTGAGAGGAGATGGTGCTGATGAAGATGTTGATGGAGATTGCCCTCTCCCGATGAGAGGAGCGTTGGTAATGACGATGGCGATGATTTCACCCTCCGAGAGGGAAGTTTCCCCGGCAGAACAGCTCCGCCAGAGCCCTAGATTGGTTCCGCCAAGGTTCCGCCTCGTGGCGGCAGAGTTTCGTCTGAGAAGATGGCTTCTTATTTTTTTCCATCGAAAGACTTCATATAGCAGAAGATGGTCACCGGAGGGCCACCAGGGGGGCCACGAGGTAGGGAGGCACGCCCAGGGGGTAGGGCGCGCCCCCACCCTCATGGGCAGGGTGTGGCCCCCTGGTGATGTTCTTGCTCTCAGTATTTTTTATATATTTGGAAAACGTCTTCCGTGAAGTTTCAGGACTTTTGGAGCTGTGCAGAATAGGTCTCCAATATTTGCTCCTTTTCCAGCCCAGAATCCCAGCTGCCGGCATTCTCCCTCTTTATGTAAACCTTGTAAAATAAGAGAGAAAAGGCATAAGTATTGTGACATAATGTGTAATAACAGCCCATAATGCAATAAATATTGATATAAAAGCATGATGCAAAATGGACGTATCAGGGCTATGGAGAGGGGAATCTGTCACCATCGTCATCATCAACCTTCCTCCATCACCAATTTCATGATGCTCACCTCCGTGCGTGAGTAATTCCATCATAGACTTGCTAGATGGTAATGGGTTGGATGAGATTTATCATGTAATCAAGTTAGTTTTTTTAGGGTTTGATCCCTAGTATCCATTATGTTCTGAGATTGATGTTGCTATGACTTTGCTATGCTTAATGCTTGTCACTAGGGCCCGAGTGTCGTGATTTCAGATCTGAACCTATTATGTTTTCATGAATATATGTGAGTTCTTGATCCTATCTTACAAGTCAATAGTCACCTACTATGTGTTATGATCCGGTAACCCCGAAGTGACAATAATCGGGACAACTCCCGATGATGACTATAGTTTGAGGAGCTCATGTATTCACTAAGTGCTAATGCTTTGTTCCGGTACTCTATTAAAAGGAGGCCTTAATATCCCTTAGTTTCCAATAGGACCCCGCTGCCACGGGAGGGTAGGACAAAAGATGTCATGCAAGTTCTTTTCCATAAGCACGTATGACTATATTCTGAATACATGCCTACATTACATTGATGAACTGGAGCTAGTTCTGTGTCACCCTATGTTATAACTGCTGCATGAGGAATCACATCCAACATAATTATTCATCACTGATCCATTGCCTACGAGCTTTTCACATATTGATCTTTGCTTAGTTACTTTTCCGTTGCTACTGTTACAATCACTACAAAACCAATACTGTTACTTTTGCCACTGTTACCGTTACTTCCATACTACTTTGCTACTAGATACTTTGTTGCAGATATGAAGTCTTTCAGGTGCGGTTGAATTGACAACTCAATTGTTAATACTTGAGAATATTATTTGGCTCCCCTTGTGTCAAATCAATAAATTTGGGTTGAATACTCTACCCTCGAAAACTGTTGCGATCCCCTATACTTGTGGGTTATCAGGACTCAATGTGATCTTGTATCACTAAAATGAAAATGTAGAGTCTTGAGTTTGAGCCAACTTGTGTCCTTAGCATTTTGAGGGGTCCACATTCCTAGTCCATGCCATGCCAATCATTGTACTTTTTGAAACGATCATCTTGAAAGAGTATTAGTTCAGTGAGCTATATGTTAGGAATTACCAAAACCACCCAGGGATAGTTGCACTTTCAGGTGCGCCCTGGTGGCTTGTGGGGCCTGTGTGCCTACGTTTGACCTAACTCGGCCTCTATAAATTCTCTAAAATCATGAAACCAACAGAGGAGTCCATGAAATACCTTTTTCACCACCGCAAGTTTCAGAACCACGAGATCCCATGTGGAGGCCTTTTCCGGCACTCTGCCAAAGGGGGGAGTCGATCACGGAGGGGCTCTACATCATCCTTGCTGCCCTTTCGATGATGCGTGAGTAGTTTACCATGGACCTTCGGGTCCATAGGTAGTAGATAGATGGCTTGTTCTCTCTATTTGATCTTCAATGCAATGTTCTCCTCTATGTTCTTGGATATCTATTCGACGTAATGACTTTTTGCGATGTGTTTGTTGGGATCCGATGAATTGTGAGTTTATGATCAAATCTATCCATGAATATTATTTGAGTTTTCTCTGAACTCTTTTATGCATGATTAGTGGGTTCGGTCTTGCGGTCGCTATCACAACTGGCAATATAAAGTGACGTTCCTTTGCATTAAGAGTTTGTGCATCCAAATAAAAAGCGCATGACAACCTCTGCTTCCCTCCATGAAGGGCCTATCTTTCATTTTAAATACCTACCTTTATGCAGGAGTCATGGTGATCTTTCATCATTCCTTTTATTTTTCTCTTTTTAGCAAGCATCATGTGCTGGGGAAAGATCTAGGCACACATATCCAGTCGGATGTAGGTGATCATGTGTTATTATTGTTGACATTACCCTTGATGTAAATGGTTGGGAGGCGAAATTATAAGCCCCTATGTTTCTATGTGTCTGACTGAAGCTTTGATCTCATAAGTATCGCGTGAGTTTTAGCAATTGTGAAAGACAAAATGATGGTCAAGTATGTGAACTTGCTAAATAAAAGCTCTGACATAGACTCTTTTCTAACATTATGACAAATTGCAATTGCATTAATGACTGAGATCATAGTTTGTTAGTTTTCAATGAAGTTTATGGTTCATACTTTACCTTGTGAACCAACTATCACTTTAGCATGAGAAGTTATATGACAATATATTGATGTTCTAACGATGATCATGATGCCCACATGTCCGTATTTTGTTTTATCGGCACCTCTATCTCTAAACATGTGGCCATGATTATCGATTTCGGCTTTTGCTTGAGGACAGGCCAGGTCTAAGCTTTGGGGAGTTGATACGTCCATTTTGCATCATGTTTTTATGTTGATATTTATTGCATTATGAACGGTTATTACACTTTATGATGCAATTCTTATGCCTTTTCTCTCTTATTTTGCAAGATTCACATGAAAAGGGAGAATGCTGACAGCTGGAATTCTGGACAGGAAAGGAGCAAATCTGAGATCCCTATTCTGCACAACTCCAAATGTCCTGAAACTTTACAGAGAAATATTTCGGAATATATAAAAATATTGGGCGAAGAAATACCAGGAGGGGACCCACCAGGTGGCCACAAGCCTGGGGGCGCGCTCCCTGAGCTTGTGCCCCCCCTGGCCAGCCTTCGGTGCCCATCTTTCGCTATATGAAGTGTTTTGACCTAGAAAAAATGGAGAGAATACTTTTGGGATGAAGCGCCACCGTCTTGAGGTAGAACCTGGGCAGAAGCAATCTAGGTCTTTGGCGGAGCGATTCCGCCGGGGAAACCTCCCTCCGGGAGAGGGAAATCGAAGCCATCGTCATCACCAACGATCCTCTCATCATGGGAGGACCAATCTTTATCAACATTTTCACCAGGACCATCTCATCTCAAACCCTAGCTCATCTCTTGTATTCAATTTTTGTCTCAAAACCTCAGATTGGTACCTGTGGGTTGCTAGTAGTGCTGATTACTCCTTGTAGTTGATGCTAGTTGGTTTATTTGGTGGAAGATCATATGTTTAGATCATTAATGATATTCAATATCTCTCTGATCATGAACATGAACATGCTTTGTGAGTAGTTACTTTCGTTCCTGAGGACATGTGAGAAGTCTTGTTATAAGTAATCATGTGAATTTGGTATTCGTTCGATATTTTGATGAGATGTATGTTATTTTTCCTCCAATGGTGTTATGTGAACGTCGACTACATGACACTTCACCATGATTTGAGCCAGGGGAAGACATTGGGAAGTATCAAGTAAATGATGGTTTGCTAGAGTGATAGAAGCGTAAACTCTAGTTTATGCGTGGCACTGTCAAAGTGAGAGGATGAGTCTGCCGCCATTGTCTACCGAGGCACCATCTTGAAGTGGTGAGGCAGACGAGGGGACGGGTAGGGTTCCTCCTGCCGAGAGAAGTGAGATGTCTTTTTCTCTATACCAGGAGAGGAAGGAGACATTGTAAAGGAACATTTTAGCTGACCTGAATTAAACATATCTAATGAGATAGTTAGGTCGTCAACAACCAGTCTGTTTTTCTCTACCTGCATAGAAAGCAACATTGCAAAAGAAACATTTTGGTGGACCTGAATTAAGCACAACGACTTGCATGATACACCTGAATTAAACATGTCTAATTAGATAGTGTAGGCTGTCAACAACCAGTCAGTTTTTCTCTACCTACATAAAAAGCAACATTGAAAAAGAAACATTTTGGTGGACCTAAATTAAGCACAACGACTTGCATGGTGCATGCTATCAACGGCCATCCACAGACGCGCATGGAAGAGAATATCCCACAAGTGGATGCGAACAATCCCCCGGCGGTGATCATGGAGATTGACCGCCCTAGGGCGGCGCAGTGCTATGGTTTAGATCGGTTAGGCTGATACCATGTTTGAAGGGATAGAGAGGGACTGATGAATTGTTGTTTATTACTTGAGCCTCGTGAGCATATATATATAGGAGTACAATGATCAATTTAAAATACAAGATAAAAGAGAACATATTCTAGTCCATCCCGTATTTCCTAACTAATCACGATACTTAACAATCACAACCACCCCTGAAGGACCTTGGGGCTACCACCCTGGTACCCGAATTCCATTGGACGCGTGCACTGTCGACAGTCAACGTTGCGCTGACCAGGGACCTCCCCAAGCGAGAGGATGAGCCCCGCCAGCGTTGTCCGCCGAGGCAGCATCTTGAAGTGGTGAGGGGTAGGGTTCCTCCTGCCGAGAGAAGTGAGATGTCATTTTCTCTACCAGGAGAGAAAGGAAATATTGTAAAGGAACATTTTGGCTGACATGAATTAAACTCGTCTAATTAGAGTGTGTAGGCTGTCAACAGACAGCCAATCTTTCTCGACCTGCATAGAAAGGAGCATTGCAAAAGAAACATTTTGATGGACCTGAATTAAGCACAACGACTTGTATGATGTAGGCTGTCAACAGCCATCCAGGAATGCGCATGGAAGAGAATATCCCACGAGTAGACGCGAACAAACTAACGAATTGACCAATTCGTCCATGCCACAAGTGGACCAAGAACATATACGCCTTCGCCTTTCTGAATGTTCGAGATTTCCTATCCACAAAATCCGCAATCTCGTACAATTATTTTTCTTTGAACACACTACAGATGCAAGCGCTCCCACATACACACATACACTCGCACTTATGAACACATACACACGCATACCCTGTCCTTATGAGCACATTCGAGAGACTGAGCCAGTATATCCTTGAGATTTACAAAGTCACCGTAGACGAATCGTGGTCACCGGAAACGTCTTCTGCCACTGAAAACATATCGCCAAAAATCCTGAAATAAATCAAGAAAAAATAGTGCGAGCGCAAGAAGTTTAACCCTGATGGGTTAGGGATACCACTGTTTCTCAAACGATCGAACCACAGGTTTGTTCACATCTAGCACTACTATTGAGGCAAGCAGATAGAGATGGACGGATGACCCGTCTGGCTGACAGCCCCGTCCACTGCCGTGACGCAGCGGGCGCCGGGGCGAGGAAGAAGAAGAATATACAGCTGCCGACCTGAAAGGTACGGCCAACGGCGACGCCGATCAGATCCACGCGCGTCGCGGCTTCGCCCGTGCATGTCACCGCCGCAAACCGCTCGCGTGGTGTGCCGTGCCGGGAGACGAGAGAGGAAAAGTCTCTGCGTGCGCGCCTCCGTCCGAATATCTGGTCTGGTCCGGGGACTGGAGCCAGAGCCAGAGCCAGAGCCCGGCCGAAACCGACGACCCCGTGCGTGCGCCGTGTCGTCCTCGCGGGCGCGCACATGGCCACGCATGACTTGGCGCGTCGCCGTCCGCCTATATGAATGGGGCCCGGCCACGCATCCACCCACGACCGCGATCCATCCCCCCTGGCGCGAGTCGGAGCCTCGGAGCGCCGCGCCCGCCCGCGCTAAAAGGGGGCCGGAGGAGCAGGGGCAGGGGGGACGCACGCACGCACGCACGCACGCAGCCGCCACCGGCCCACCTCGCCCCCGCTTTGCCCTGCCCTGCTCTGCGCGCACCACCAATCATCGGCGCGCGCACTAGCTCGGCAGCCCCCCGGCGCCGCGCCTCCTGCCGTGCTGTGCTGACCCGCCGTCGGTCCTCGGCCATGAACCGCCCGACGCCGGCGCACCAGAGGGGCATGCCGCCGCCGCCGCAGCTGGCGCGGTACGGCTCCGCGCCGGGCTCCTTCCTCGCCGCGCTGGCCGACTCCGTCGCGCGCGGCGGGGGCGGTGGCGGAGGGGAGGTGCCCTCCCACTCCCAGCCCCAGCAGCAGCAGCACCAGCCGGTGGCGGCCGTGGTGAGCCGGTTCTTCTCGGGGGAGTCGTCCGGGCTGACCTCCTGCGAGTCCAGCTGCCGGACGGCGGACGCCCCGGCGCCGCTCCAGCGGGCCTACGGCGGCTCCAGCGAGATCCACGTGCCCCTCCCGCAGCAGCAGCAGCAGCAGCCGGGGCTCCTCCGCCACAGCAGCTCCCCCGCCGGGCTGCTCTCCCGCCTCATGGCCGACCCGCACGGTACGCACCTACGCCCCCGTCCTACCCCCTCGCACCCCCTCTCCCGCCGTCGGTCGATCGATCGCTCGTCCTGCGGTCCTGCCTACCGAGTGCCTTTCTCGTGTGTCGTGCGCCCATAGGTTAGGCGGCCGGCCCGCCGCGGTGGCCGAGCTCGCTCGCTCCTGTTTCCTGCTCCTCCTCCATGATCGACCTCTCTAGCTCGTCCATGGTTTGCGTGGAAGCCTGGTCCGTGATCTGCCAGCCTTGTTAGCGGGCGCTTAATCAATTCAGTTTTGGTAGCGGTAGCTTACGCCTCTACTGCCTCACCGTGCTTAGATAATACTCACTCCCTTCGTTCCGAATTACTTGTCCCAGATATAAATATATTTAAATGTATTTTAGTTCTAGATACATCTATCTATTTCTGTGACGAATAATTTTGAAATGGACGAAGTACGTACTGCTCACCTCGATGAAGGTCAATGGTGGTTTTGTATGAGTAATCTGTACTCCCATCTCCTAATCTGTTGGGTGGCTGGCAAATGCCAGGAAGGAAGGAAGGAGACGGAGGGGGTGGAATCATCTTTCTTATATTCTATTAACGGATAAAAAGCATACTCCTCCTCCTCATCATCCTGTCCATTGTTAGTTATTAAGCGCACCTTATCTATCCATCTCATCTCATCTCATCTCAGATGCAGCACTATCATTGACCCATTATTCTATGCAAATCATATATGCAAACTTCATTGGCACATATAATCAGTGCACTGAACCCACCTACATAATAAACACAAGGGGTAGGGGGACATTGTATCTCGCTGACGTGGCCTGATCCTTCCTTGCTGGCAGTGCCATCAGAGAACCTGGACACATGTCACCCCTCTTTTGTCCGACTAAGCATATCACCCAGTATTACCAGCACATGTCACGCAGGCGGCTCGCAGCACCTGGTCATCCACGATTAATTAGCGAACAAAATTCAGAAGAAGCGACACGGAGATAACGCAGGTTAATACCATGCGTGTCGCGTCCGCGTCGATCTGATGTGACTGTCATGAGGCAAAATGTTAATAAATCAAAGGGATGATTAGAAATTGCACCATGTGTCTTTCTGCCGTGTATTTTTATTCATTTTCGTATGGCCGTTGATTGCCGACTAAACTAAACTAAAAGATAGCGCAGCAATTTCCTTGGCTCGACGACTTTGAAAAGTCAGGCCACTTACAGCCGTTAACCCCCCGCCTTGTGTTCTCTGGCGTAATAAAGCCAGTGGTAGTGATAAAAAGGGTGAAAATGATGTGCCGGTTGCAAAGCAAATCATCTGTTTATACGCACCGAACTTTACGTAGTGATTATTCTCCCAGTGACCCAGTACGTGCGAACTCCCTTCATTCTGAATTACTTGTCGCAGGTATAAATGTATCTAGATATATTTTAAGTTTTGGATATACCGGGATGCCCGACGACCACTGTTCATTTCTGCTTGATGATGACAAACGCCGGCTTGTCTTTAGCTCTGTGTCAGTGCAGTACCAGGTGTAGGGTAGCATGGTGCGGTGGTAGTAGTTCGTGTCGTGTCCTGGGTCGACGTAGCGGTTGGCGGGCCGGGCCGGGCGTGGGGCGTCGCAGTCAGTCACTCTCACAACTGCTGACCTGCTCTGGGACTGTTGATGCACAGGCAATGGCGGCATGGGCGGCGCTAGAGGAGGGATGGGGAGCGGCTACGCGCACTCGCAGGGAGGAGGCAACGTCGACGCGATGGCGGCGCAGCAGAGGAGGCTGAGCTCGCAGTGGAGCTTCTCGAGGCAGCAGGACATGATGCCGCACATCGCGGAGATGGGGATGGCCATGCACACGCCCACGCCGATGCCGCCGGCCGACGTCGGCGAGAGCATCGGCACCGGCCACGGCAACGGCTCCGGCGACCTCTCCAGGAGCTTCTCCATGAGCTCCTGGGACGACACCAACTCCAACATCATCTTCTCCGCGCCCAGTGGCGGCGGCAAGAAGGCCAAGCTGATGGCCGACGGCGACGACGGCATGGTCACCAGCTACAGCAACATCGACTCCCAGGTACAGTACGCTCGCATGGCTCGTCCGGACTGCGTGCTGCCGCCATTGTTTGCACTTCTAAGTTCTAACACCTTGCTCCAAATTCAGTTTGGCTCGTCTCTGGACATGCCTGGCATGGACGACTACCTGCAGCTGCAGCAGGACTCCGTCGCCTGCAGGGTCCGCGCCAAGCGCGGCTGCGCCACTCACCCGCGGAGCATCGCCGAGAGGGTCAGTTAGCTTTCTCTCCGACATTATCGGCTCCAACTTGACTTAAAATCACCATTACTCCTTGCATGTTCGCTGTCGATCGGATGTTTAAACTGAATCATTTTCCTGTTTGTGATGTTTATAGGAAAGAAGAACGAGGATCAGCAAGAGGCTTAGGAGGCTGCAAGACCTCGTGCCCAACATGGACAAGGTAACTAAACCAGTTGAATTATTGTTGGCAGTAATGGGCAATGTCAACTTCGTCAGTTCTCGAAAAAATGCTGTCAGCAGACATGGATGGAATTTTCACCAAGAATTATAGAAGCCCGTACTCACTAAAGTACTAATGCGTGACAATTTTCACCTAAACTGGATGCATTTTGCCTTGACAAAAACCCAAAACCCAAGTAGCTGTTAATCACCTGGACCTAGTTAATTCAGATTTCAGGATTGCAACCGTGCATCAGAAATATTAATAAGTTTCTTCTTGGTTATGCAGCAAACAAATACTTCTGACATGCTGGATATTGCTGTTGACTACATCAAAGTGCTGCAGGACCAAATCGAGGTATGCTCAGTGCTCACGCCTGTGTTATATATATCACACCTCCAGTTCCAGGAGGCCTTGTTAAAGACACATTGACATGTTTGCTTAAAAAAATACGCAAGTATGAAAAAAAGTTGAAATAAAATTATTTATTATCTTTGGGTTTATGCAGAAACTGAAACAGGACCAAGGAAACTGCTCTTGCTCAGCCGATCAGAAGTGCTGACGCCGAAACCCAGATATGTGAGGTTATGTTTGTACCAATGTGATTAGCAAGCCCAAGTTTTGCTTCGGGAGATTAAGTTGTAAATGCCCTTCGTATCTCAAGTAGTCTCCATATGCCTATCTTCCCCTTTCGTGGTTGTACTATGGATTACTAGTTTCAATGGCTTAAAGACTAGGAGGTGACAAGTAGAGTGTTGTAATTTGAGTATGTAAGGCATTGCCAATCTTTCATTTCAACGCAAGTTGGATCGCTTCTGCTTATCATCATTTCCCCTCGTAAAATTAATGTAGGGATCCCCTACCTTGAGTCATTCTCATGCTATCAAAGTTTAATTTTCAGGATTACCAGAAGCACAAAGTGTTATGTCGTGGCACAAAATCTGTACCTCCTGTCTACTTCTCCAAAACAAATTTGGACCCAATGAGTTCTTCCAAATTTTCAACCGTAAAATTATTCATGTTAACGTGAAACACCTTGATGCAAAAAACAAAAATACTTGAATCTCCACATCATGTTCGACAACTTGACGCTTGCTTCCATCGTCAAGCTTCATGACAACCCGAAGGACTCCAACGGTAAGTTCGTAATTTACAACACACAACTCCGGACCTTTTTCCCTACGAAATTAGACCAAGTTTTTGTCACGATAGTCGTTCGAACCAGTTCGCCGGCGGTGAGGTAGCTACGGAGAGGAGGAGGAGAGGGAGCGGCCATAGCGTCGCTGAGCAGAAGAGGGAGAATGAGGAAAGCTCGGGAGAGGATAAGAGCAGAGATAGACAAGAGGCTCAGAATGATTTTATTTCAAACTCGATGATCTCTACAGGGCAACCTCGCTTGCTTATAAACTGCAAGCCCATACTCCACTCGGCCCATCAGCCCACCCGTACAACACAACCCACTAAAGCGATGACAGCTGGATTATTTCAAAGTTCCCGCTTCATTCAGAGCTCCTGTTCCTTCCTTTGCACCTGCTGGCTAGTTCTGCTCCTGACACTGATAACCCACAAGTATAGGGGATCGCAACAGTTTTCGGGGTAGAGTATTCAACCCAAATTTATCGATTCAACACAAGGGGAGCCAAAGAATATTCTCAAGTATTAGCAGCTGAGTTGTCAATTCAACCACACCTGAAAGACTTAATATATGCAGCACAGTATTTAGTAGCAAAGTAGTATGAAAGTAGTGGTAACCGTGGCAAAAGTAATAGTAGCAGTTTTGTAGCAATCGTAACAGTGGCAACGGAAAAGTAGCTAAGCAAAGATCAATATATGAAAAGGTTGTAGGCAATGGATCCATGATCGATAATTATGTCGGATGGCATTCATCATACAAAGGTTATAAAACATAGGGTGACACATAACTAGCTCCAGTTCATCAATGTAATGTAAGCATGTATTCCGAATATAGTCATACATGCTTATGGAAAAGAACTTGCATGGCATCTTTTGTCCTGCCCTCCCGTGACAGCGGGGTCCTATTAGAAACTAAGGGATATTAAGGCCTCCTTTTAATAGAGTACCGGATCAAAGCATTAGCACTTAGTGAATACATGAACTTCTCAAACTACGATCATCACCAGAGTGGTCCCGACTATTGTCACTCCGGGGTTGCCGGATCATAACACGTAGTAGGTGACTATAAATTGCAATATCAGATCAAGAACACAAATATATTCATGAAAACATAATAGGTTCAGATCTGAAATCATGGCACTCGGGCCCTAGTGACAAGCATTAGGCATAGCAAAAGTCATAGCAACATCAATCTTAGAACATAGTGGATACTAGGGATCAAACCCTAACCAAACTAACTCAATTACATGGTAAAACTCATCCAACCCATCACGGTCCAGCAAGCCTGCGATGGAATTAATCACGAACGGCAGTGAGCATCATGGAATTGGTGATGGACGATGGTTGATGATGACGATGGCGACGGATTCCCCTCTCCGGAGCCCCGAACGGACTCCAGATCTGCCCTCCCGAGGAAGAACAGGGCTTGGCGGCGGCTCTGCATCGTAAAACACAATGAATTCTTCTTCCTGATTTTTTTCTACCTGAAAGTGATTATATGGAGTTGGACTTGAGGTCGGTGGAGGTCCAGGGGACCCACAAGGTCGGAGGGCGCGCCCCCCACCCTTGTGGCTAGGGTGTGGCTCCCCTGGTGCTGATTCTTTCGCCAATATTTTTTATTAATTGCATAAAAAATCTCCGTTGATTTTCAGGTCATTCCGAGAACTTTTTATTCTGCACAAAAATAACACCATGGCAATTCTGCTGAAAACATCGTCAGTCCGGGTTGGTTTCATTCAAATCATGCAAGTTAGAGTCGAAACCAAGGTCAAAAGAGTTTGAAAAAGTGGATACGTTGGAGACGTATCACACACCACCGTTGTTGCACTTACAGTACTCGCCCAAGGAGAACCAGCATGCCCCCATGCTAGTGCATTGGGGAAACGTTGCTTTAGCACTTCATAGTCCTCCCAGGTGGCCGAAGTCGTCGGTATAGTAGCCCACTTGATGAGCACTTGCAGATGCGATGTGTTGCTCTTCTTGACCAGACGACGATCCAATATCTCCCCTAGAAAAATTCCAGGTGCAGAAAGATCGATCAGTGCAGGCAAAGATGTAAACACGGGCGTATGATTAGGCACATGATTTTTCAGCCGAGACACATGGAAAACTGGATGTACCTGACAGCCTCGAGGTAACTCCAAACGGTAAGCTATTGCTCCTATTTTCTCCAGAATTCTGTATGGTCCAAAATACTTCAGTGCTAGCTTATGAGATGGGCGGTTCACCACAGTGAATTGAGTGTAAGGTTGCAGTCTCAAGTAAACCATTTCCCCCACAGTGAACTCTCTATCTTCTCTACAGTTACTTCTTTAATTTGCTCTTGCTTGACAGGCAGTACACCTTGTAATCTCACCACATGTCCCTCATGTTGGAATTGTATCCATTTCTCAGCCCAGTGACACAGCATGACACCCACTGTTCCAGCCAATCCATACCCAGTATAATGTCATCACCTCCTAAAGGCAACACATGCATATCATTAGTGAAACTATGACGCTGCATCCACCAAGTTACTTTAGGTGCCACTTCAGTGCTCTTTATAATATTTCCATTTGCTACTCTGACTTGCATTGGGTGTTTCAAGGTCTCAGTTGGGACAGAAATCTTGCTTAGCAAAGCCTGGTCGACAGAAGTATGGGTGCTGCCTGAGTCCACTAAAATTAACACCACTTTGTTCCCCACTAATGCTCTCAATTGTATTGTTTTTAGGTGAACATCACCTGACAAAGTTGTAGCTGAAATTGTTGCACATTCCTCAGTTCCACCTTGTACCAAAGCATCAAGAACAACATCAGAAATTATCTCGTGTGGGTCCACCAGTTTAGCTGCCTTGAGTTGAGCCCCAGGAGCTGGGACCTGATTGCACATATGGCCAGGTGCAAATTTCTCACCATATTTATAACACAATCCATTTGCTTTGCGATATTCCTTGAGTTGCTTGGCTTTCCACAAGTCCCCTGTAGCTAGGCTAGTTTTGTTCTCTGTCTTCACATATGGTGTCCTAGAAAAACTAGATTTCTGTTGCAAGAGTAAACCCTCCTAAACTGATGCATATAGAGCTGCCAGTTGCACATTCGATAGAATTTTCAGCTCCACCCCCGGCCTGAGCTCCTCTTTGAGACCCATGATAAACCTAGTGACCAGAAATGTATCACTGATTGTAGGCTCATATAACTTGACTGTGTAGACCAATTGTAAGAATTGCTGCTTGTATTCCCCCACCGTAGTTGTTTGTTTGAGCATCATTCAGGTCTTTCATTTTCTGCCGATACACATTCACATCAAACTCTTGCAAAATCGCTGCACAAAATTGGTCCCAAGTGTGCAGCGCACCTGTTTTCTTAAATGCTTGGTACCAATGGGCTGCATTGTTTGTCAGATGCAGAGAGGCCGAAGTAACCTTAAAACTGTCCGGTGTATTATATAACCTGAAGAACGCCTCACACTTATCGAGCCAAATCCTCACATCAGACCCATCAAACCTCGGGAAATCCATCTTAGGCATCCACTGACGCTTTGTTGTATGTTCCTCTTCTATAGGGAGCACTGGCTGAGGAAATACGACGGGCTTGAGCGGTACCTAAACTGGACGCAACAGAGCACAATTTACGAAACCAGGGCCAACCCCCAGTATGCCATCTGACACCTCCGACGCTATTGGCGAAGAGCTCTTGCCCATCACGTGTTGCTTCCCCGTCTGAACCGCGTGGAAGTGCGTCTGCTGTACCTACCCCAGCGTGTCGTAGGAGAGGTCGACCTTGACCTGAACCTGGTCCAGCCGTGCTGAATGCTCGGATATCTTGGCATCGAGGGCATCAAGCTAGGCGCAGATGCCATCCACCGCCTCCCACTTGCTTTGCGCCGCGCGTAGCTCAGCGAACTCCTTGAGCATGCGCTCCTAGAACGCCTCCATCTCGCCCGCGATGAAGCGCGTCTGCGGGTTCAGCTTGAAGGCCGTCGTCGTCGTAGTTTCTCCGAATCAAACCACCTCAGGTCAAGATTTATGCAGATCAAACCCTAGGACGATCCGCGACCATCACCTCAGATTTGCCGGGTTTGATTCGAGAAAAAAATTGTGGCGCGCGAGCGGAGAGAGACTCTAATACCAGACTGTCACGACCGTGGGTTGGACCAGTTCGCCGGCGGCGAGGTAGCTAAAGAGAGGAGGAGGAGGAGGGAGCGACCATGGCGTCACTAAGAAGAGGGAGAAGGAGGAAAGCTTGGAGAGGATAAGAGGAGAGATAGGCAAGAGGCTCAGAATGATTTCATTTCAAACTCGATGATCTCTACAGGGCAACCTCGCTTGCTTATAAACTGCAAGCCCACACTCCATTTGGCCCATCGGCCCACCCGTACAACACAACCCACTAAAGCAATGACAACTGGATTATTTCAAAGTTCCCGCTTCATTCAGAGCTCTTGTTCCTTCCTTTGCGCCTGCTGGCTACTTCTGCTCCTGACACCACCGCTGTTGTACTTATAGTTTTTGAACAAAACCAATGGTTCCACCTAACTATTCGTCAACATTGGGTTGGGTTCATTGACTAACCCTTCCGGGGTTGCATCCTCCAGCTCCATCATTGTAACACCCACGATGCGGCTATATCTCCCACGTGTCGGAGCACGACTTAGAGGCATAACCGCATTGTAGGCAATGTCGCAAGAGGGGTAATCTTTACACATCCCATGTACTGAATAAGAAAAGAGGTACGTAGTTGGCTTACACTCGCCACGTCAAACAATACATAAATATACCATTACAATCATCCAGATACAATCAAGGTCCGACTACGGAACCAAAATAAAGACAACCCCAAATGCATAATGTCCCCGATCGCCCCAACTGGGCTCCACTACTGATCATCTGGAAAGGAAACGTAGTATCGTCCTGAGTCCTCATCGAACTCCCACTTGAGCTCAGTCGTATCTCCTGGAACGGTATCATCGGTCCCTGCATCTGGTTTTGGAAGTAATCTATGAGTCACGGGGACTCAGCAATCTCACACCCTCGCGATCAAGACTATTTAAGTTTATGGGTAGGTAAAAGGTATGAGGTGGAGCTGCAGCAAGCACTAGCATAAATGGTGGCTAACTTACGCAAATGAGAGCGAGAAGAGAAGGCAAAGCACGTTCGAGAATGTATGATCAAGAAGTGATCCAAGTCTACTTACGTTCAAGCATAACCCGAGACCGTGTTCTCTTCCCGGACTCCGCCGACAAGAGACCATCACGGCTACACACGTTGTTGATCTATTTTAATTAAGTTAAGATTTCAGGTTTTCTACAACCGTACATTAACAAATTCCCATCTTCCCATAACCGCGGGCACGGCTTTCGAAAGTTCAAATCCCTGCAGGGGCGTCCCAACTTAGCCCATCACAAGCTCTCACGGTCAACGAAGGATATTCCTTCTCCCAGGACGGCCCGATCAGACTCGGAATCCCGGTTACAAGACATCTCGACAATGGTAAAACTAAACCAGCAAAGCCACCCGAATGTGCCGACAAATCCCAATAGGAGCTGCACATATCTCGTTCTCAGGGCACACCGGATTGTCCAAACTTCCGGTAGGCCAGCCCAGAGTTGCCCCTGGTGGCCACCGGCGGCTGACAAGTTGGACCAACACTCAGAGGAGCACTGGCCCGGGGGTTTAAAATAAAGATGACCCTTGAGTCCGCGGAACCCAAGGGAAAAAGGCTAGGTGGCAAATGGTAAAACCAAGGTTGGGCCTTGCTGGAGGAGTTTTATTCAAGGCGAACTGTCAAGGGGTTCCCATTATAACCCAACCGTGTAAGGAACGCAAAATCAAGGAACATAACACCGGTATGACGGAAACTAGGGCGACAAGAGTGGAACAAAACACCAGGCATAAGGCCGAGCCTTCCACCCTTTACCAAGTATATAGGTGCATTAAAGTAGACAAGTAATAATAATGATATCCCAACAATAAACATGTTCCAACAAGGAACAAACTCCAATCTTCACCTGCAACTAGCAACGCTATAAGAAGGGCTGAGCAAAGCGGTAACATAGCCAAACAAAGGTTTGCTAGGACAAGGTGGGTTAGAGGTTTGACATGGAAATATGAGAGGCATGATAAAGCATGTGGTAGGTAACATAGCACAGACATAGCAATAGAGCGAGCAACTAGCAAGCAAAGATAGAAGTGATTTCGAGGGTATGATCATCTTGCCAGCAAAGTTCTCCGAGTTGACGTAAGCTTGATCCTCGTAAGCGTACTCAACGGGTTCCTCGATCACATACTCGTATCCCGGCTCTACCCAAAGCAAGACACAAGCAAAGGAAGACACAATCAACCACGGTGCAATGCGCAAGCAACATGATGCAAAACATGGCATGGTATGCGGGACGTGATATGCAATGCATATTCATGCTTCGAAAAGGAAAGATTGAACCAGTCCTCAACTTGGAAAACCAAGAGTGCCACTGGAAAGATGAGTTGATTTCGGTCAAAATCGATATAAAGATCACCGGAATCGGATGCACGGTTTGCAAATGGCAAGCAAAACAATAATGGCACCAATCTGCGATTAATAGCACGAAGCCATCTAAATGCATCAAGAAAAAATAAGCTACTGCACTCTAACATAGCAACAAAGCACATGGCAGTGATCCACTCAAGATGCTTGACAAAAGATGAACACTGAGCTACGGCTAAATCACACAATAGCAGGTTCAAACAAGCATGGCAAAAGTGCAAAAGATATCAGGTTCACAGACTTAGTGAAAATAACAACATGGCAGGATTTAACATCAGGAAGCAATGTTTAGAGAAAGATAACAACATGCTATAGGAACATATCATGGCAAAGCAAGGCATAGCATGAAACTACACAAAGCATATAACAAAAGTCCCTTACTGACCATAAGCCAAAAGGGATCAGAAAATACAATGGCACACATGTAAACATAGAAAGTTTCGTTAACAGATTCAGACTTAGCAGAAAACTGGGCATGTCAAAAACAGAGTTACGTAGGCATGTTTGCGAGCTCGATGCACTCACCACAAGGCATTGCATGACAAACTAAGCATACACCCAACAAGAAGACATGATAAATAAGATAACCATGGCAAGAACACTCTCATAGCATGCATGGAACAACTACAACAACCTCGGCAAAATTGATTAACAAGTAAACAATCTGCCAGGAACATTTTATAGCAAAAGTAGAGCAAGATTAAGTCATGCTAGGGTACTCCATAATTGCAAACAAAGACATGGATGGATAGAGCATAAAAATATCTCAAAATCATCCTTACTGAGCATGCTCGAAATAGGCATGGATCACTCTGTAGCAACATGAATACATGGCTTAGAAATATCATCAGGGAAATGACTTAGAAGAATTCTAAGTCCCTGAAATCAGCAACATCACGAGAGCTACTTTGCATGCTTGTGCTAGTCACCACAATTATTACAAAAATACATGGCATACACCCCTGTAAAGATGGCATGGCATACAACAAAACACATGTAGGGCTCAAGATCATAGGAGGCACACATTAAAAATGGCAAAAATGACAAATGTCCATAATCTGTTAAGAATCTAAAACTAACATTACATAGCACTCTTGCAACAGCATTTAGGGCATCAAGATGAACTCAAATGAACATGGTGCAATGGAATGAAATGAAGTGCACATCGAGACGAACAATTTGATATGCTACACGCCCAAAATGGAGCCACGGATGCAAAGTTATGATGTGATGAAGTATGCTAAAAATATTGGGGACTAAGGGGAGAAAGGAGGTCAACCCTAATATTTTCAGATCTCGCCGGAGATCGTGTTGGGCCTCGCCGGAGAAGAAGAACTCGCCGGATCTGGATCGGAGGGCGGCGCGGGGTCGGCGCGGGGCTCGCCGGCGACGAGGGCAGGACGAGGCGGGGTCGGGCGTTGTGGCGGCACTGGCGCAAGCTCGTCGGGGAAGGCCGGCGCGGGCGAGCGCGGCGTCTCGCGGATGGCAGGTGACGTCGGTTCGGGCCGGGCGGGCCCCGCCTGGGCCCGGCGGGCCGACGCGCGGGTGGCGGCGCGGTGATGTGGGCGTGGGGCGGCGGCGAATGAGGAGATGACACGTGGCGGCGGCGGCGGGATTTCTGTCCGGCGGCGGGCGGACACGTCCGGCCACGCGGAGGGGAGAGGGAGCTAGGGTTTGATCCGGAATTTTCGGGGGAGGCACCTATTTATACATAGAAGGAGCTAGGAGACTCTAAATTGAGCACGGTTTTCGGCCACGTGATCGTGATTGAACGACCGAGATGATGGAGGGGGTTTAGCTGGGTTTTGGGCCACTTTGGAGAGATGTTGGGCTGCAACACACACGAGGCCTTTACGGTTCCTTGGTTAACCGTTGGAGTATCAAACGAAGTTCAAATGGCACAAAACTTGACAGGCGGTCTATCGGTAGTAAACCAAGGCCGCTTGGCAAGTCTCGGTACAATCCGAGAACGTTTAACACCTGCACACGAAAAGAGGCAAAAGGGGACATCGGAGGACATAGGAGTGCCGGAGTGCAAAACGGACAACGGGGAAAATGCTCAGATGCATGGGACGAACATGTATGCCAATGCGATGCACATGATGACATGATGTGAGATGCATGACAAGGACAAAAGCAACACGACGACAAAACCCAACAACGAGGAAATATCATAACTTAGTGCCGAAAATGGCAAGAGTTGGAATACAAATATGGCAGGTTACATACGGGGCGTTACAACACTCCACCACTATGAAAGGATCTCGTCCCGAGATCTAGGACTGGAAAAACTCCGGATATTCGGAACGGAGGTGGTCCTCGCGTTCCCAGGTGGCTTCACGGTCGGAATGGTGTGACCACTTCACTTTCAGGAATTTGATAGACTTGTTGCGAGTCTTGCGCTCAGTTTCTTGAAGAATAGCAACGGGATGCTCCTGATAAGACATGTCTTCTTGGAGATGAATCTCTTTGAAGTTGATGGTGTGGTCAGGAGTCTTGAAACACTTGCGGAGCTGAGACACGTGAAACACGTCGTGCACATTTGCAAAGTTGGATGGAAGCTCAAGTTGATAGGCGAGATCGCCTCTTTTGCCAATGATCTTGAAAGGACCCACGTACCTAGGGGCACGCTTCAATTTGATACCAAAGCGACGAGTACCTTTTATTGGAGAGACGCGGAGGTAGACATGGTCTCCGATCTCGAAAGGCAAGTCACGATGCTTGCTATCATAGTAACTCTTCTGGCGCGATTCCACGGCTTTGAGATTTTCACGAATTACTTTGCACATTTCTTCAACCTCTGTGATCAAGTCATTGCCAAGTAGTTGGCGTTCACCAGTCTCTGACCAGTTAAGAGGAGTACGACACTTTCTGGCATAGAGGATCTCGAATGGGGCCTTGCCCGAACTCGCTTGGAAGCTGTTGTTGTAGGAGAACTCGGCATATGGAAGACAATCTTCCCACTTCATACCGAAAGAAATGACACATGCCCTGAGCATATCTTCAAGAATTTGATTCACCCTCTCGACTTGGCCACTAGTTTGAGGATGAAAAGTTGTGCTGAAGCGAATGTTGGTGCCCATGGCCTTCTGAAAGGAGTCCCAGAACTTAGAGGTAAAGATACTTCCATGATCTGAAGATATCAACTGCGGAATGTCGTGCAAGGAGACAATCCTGGAGGTATATAGCTCTGCCAACTGAGCTGCTGTGATAGATTCTTTGATAGGAAGAAAATGAACCACTTTAGTGAGCTTGTCGATGACAACAAAGATAGCATCATTGCCACGCTTGGACTTTGGAAATCCATTCACGAAGTCCATCTCAATATGGTCAAACTTCCATTCTGGAATGGCAAGAGGTTGGAGGAGACCAGCTGGCCGTTGGTGTTCTACTTTCACCCTTCTGCAGACATCACATTCGTTCATGAACTGAGCAATCTCGCGCTTCATTCGAGTCCACCAATACGACTGCTTGAGGTCATGGTACATCTTTGTACTTCTAGGGTGAATAGAGAGGAGTGAATTGTGAGCCTCGTTCATAATGACTTTACGAAGGCCACCCTTAGGAACAACAATGCGATCCTCGAAGAATAGAGTATCCTTGTCATCAAGGCGATAGCACTTGTACTTGGGTTGACTCTTGGCAATCCCAATCTTCACCTTCTTCACCATAGCATCAAGAAGTTGAACCTCGCGAATCTGATCTTCCAAAGTAGGAGAGACTTGGAGGTTAGCAAGGAATCCTTGAGGAACAACTTGGAGATTAATTTTGCGGAAAGCTTCACAAAGCTCTGGTTGGTAGGGCTTGGGAATCAAACTGTTGCAGTAAGCCTTCCTGCTCAATGCGTCAGCAATGACATTGGCCTTGCCTGGAGTATATTCAATACTCGGATTATACTCTTGAATCATCTCGACCCAAAGATTCTGCCTGAGGTTGAGGTTGGGCTGAGTGAAGATGTACTTGAGGCTCTTATGATCAGTGAAGATGTCCACTTTCCTTCCCAACAAGAGATGTCTCCATGTTAAAAGAGCATGGACAACTGCCGCCAACTCGAGGTCATGAGTGGGGTAGTTCTTTTCGTTGGGCTTCAACTGGCGAGAGGTATAGGCCAAAACTTTCTTCTCTTGCATTAACACAGCACCGAGACCTGCAGGGAAGCATCACAGAAAACCTCGAATGGTTTGGATTCATCAGGAGGAGTCAGAACTGGAGCTGTGACTAACTTATCTTTGAGGGTGTTGAAAGCGATGTCACATTCAGGCGACCAGACATACTTCACATGTTTCTGGAGGAGGCTGGAAAGAGGCTTCGCGATGGTAGATAAATTCTCAACTAACCTTCGGCAATAGCTTGCGAGCCCAAGGAAGCTGCGGAGTTGCTTCACATTCCGAGGTGAATCCCAATTCACAATTGTAGACACCTTCTCAGGATTAACAGCTATGCCCTTGGCGGAGATGATATGCCCAAGGTAGAGAACCTCATCGAGCCAAAACTCGCACTTTGAATACTTCGCATAGAACTGATGTTCTCTAAGTTTGTCCAGCACCAATATCAAGTGCTTGGCATGATCCTCCTTGTTCTTGGAAAATACCAAAATGTTATCGAGATAGACCAAGACGAAGTCATTTGTGTAGGGGTTGAAGATGAAGTTCATCATGCGAGAGAACGTTGGAGGAGCATTGACAAGGCCGAAAGACATGACAGTGTATTCATATGAACCATAGCTTGTTCTGAATGATGTCTTGGGGATATCTTGTTCACGAATGCGAATCTGATCATAGCCCATACGAAGGTCAAGCTTGGGAGAATACTTGAGCACCTTTGAGTTGTTCGAAAAGCTCATTGATGTTGGGAAGTGGGTACTTGTTCTTTATGGTCTTCTTGTTCAATGGGCGGTAGTCGACACAAAGTTCGGTCCGTTCCATCCTTCTTCTTGACAAAAAGAACACCACAACCCCATGGAGAAGAACTTGGATGAGACCCATACGCTCTTGTATCGAGTTGTTTCTTCATCCTTCAACTCTTCTGGTCCAAGCTTGTAAGGACGTTTGCAAACAGGTTCCGTGCCAGGCTCAAGATCGATGACGAATTCAACTGGCCCGGTGAGGCATTCCTGGAAGCTCTTCTGGAAAGACGTCTTGATTCACAAACGAGAATCTGAGAGGCATCCAACTCGCCCTTCTCATTGAGAGAAAACAGTCGAATGGTATCATCACAGAAGCGACACATCCTCCTCAGACGAATGTGTCAATTGAATCTGCCTGGCAGCACAATCAAGCTGAGCCTTGTGCTTAGAAAGCCAGTCCATGCCGAGAATTAGATCAATATCCGAGTACCAAGGACATTGGAGAAGACAAAACTTATTATCCCACTATAGAAACCTCCGGAACCATGTAGCTTGTGTGCAAGCATTTACCCGGTGAGATAACTGCTAACGGACTAGGCAAATCTTGGAAAACCCATCATGCTTAGATGCAAATGTCTTGAATAAACATTAATGCACCGTGCAACAAGAACTTACTAATATCAGTTAAACAGAACGTACCTCATCACTTCTCGAATCTTCCTGACTGCTTCATCTGTTAGACCTTTGCAAACTTGATTGTTGACCAAATCATCTCGTATCTCCCAGGAGGGGAGGAAGACGCTCTGACTAACATTTGTTTGATATGACCTTGCTGACCGTTGCATGACCTCAGAACCGCCGTATACGGAGCACTGACGATCATGAACAAGTCTTTTCTTATGAAATCGGGTGGTGGGGGAATCCATTCAACCTTTTGATTCTTGATGAGCTGACATGTACAACTACTTGTGGTTACTCACTGCATTACAAAAAGTCTGCCACTGTTGGGGAACGTAGTAATTTCAAAAATTCTACGCACACGCAAGATCATGGTGATGCATAGCAACGAGGGGAGTGTGATCTACGTACCCTTGTAGACCGACAGCGGAAGCGTTAGACAACGCGGTTGATGTAGTCGTACGTCTTCACCCGACCGATCAAGCACCGAAACTACGGCACCTCCGAGTTCTTAGCACATGTTCAGCTCGATGACGATCCCCGGACTCCGATCCAGCAAAGTGTCTGGGGAAGAGTTCCGTCAGCACGACGGCGTGGTGACGATCTTGATGTTCTACTCGTCGCAGGGCTTCGCCTAAGCACCGCTACAATATTATCGAGTGTATTCAGACGGTGTAGCTCTTCGTTTCTTTCTGGTGGACTAGTTGCGTAGAGGGCACCGTACTATCAAGAGGGGGTCCGCTGGGGTATTGCATGGGTGGAATCCGTACACATCAGCTTCTCACCCTCGAGCTTTTCCATTCCATTGAAGAGATCTCTCCTCTCTTCCTTGTCCTGTCTGGGTCCAAGCGGTAGTACCGCGCAACCCAGCGGTAGTACCGCTGAGGAGCCACAAGCGGCAGTACCGCTCTACAGCGGTAGTACCGCCCGTGGCTCCACAGCAGTAGTACCGCTGGGGTGCCTGGCACCTCTGCCTCGTCCTCAGCCTCTTTGGAGAGATTCTCTCTCTCTCTTTGTGCCCCAGCGGTAGTACCGCACTGCCAGCGGTAGTACGCGAAGGGTCACAAGCGGCAGTACCGCTCCACAGCGGTAGTACCGCCCGTGACCCCGCTGTGTAGTACCACTGGGCAGTCTGGCTCCTACCGCCTCGATTCGAGAGGTCTTTTTCTCGTGTCGGGTTTTGCGGCACTAGTCGGTTGTAGAGGCGGTAGTACCGTTCCAGGAGCGGTAGTACCGCCCCTACCACCGCGGTAGTACCGCATTTGGGTCCTTTCCCTACTAGTCTCCTCAGCGCGCAGTGCCGGCTGGCGCGGTAGTACCGCTGTCCTGGCGGTAGTACCGCCCCCTCTCAGCGGTAGTACCCCTGCTGAGGACTTGGGTGTCGGGGCACACTAGATTGTTGCCCACTATATAAAGATCCTCTCTTCTCTTTACCTCTCTCTCCCCCAAAGCTTCCATTTATTGCTCAGCTCCTTAATGCTCCAGCTCTTTTGTCCGATCTCTCTAGCCAATCAAACTTGTTGATTTGCTTGGGAGTGGTTGAGAAGGCCCCGATCTACACTTCCACCAAGGGATTTTCGATTCCCCCACTCATCCCTAGCGGATCTTGTTACTCTTGGGTGTTTGAGCACCCTAGACGGTTGAGGTCACCTCGGAGCCATATTCCATTGTGGTGAAGCTTCTTGTTGGGAGCCTCCGATTAAGTTGTGGAGATTGCCCCAACCTTGTTTGTAAAGGTTCGGTCGCCGCCTTCAAGGGCACCAATAGTGGAATCACGGCATCTCGCATTGTGTGAGGGCGTGAGGAGAATACGGTGGCCCTAGTGGCTTCTTGGGGAGCATTGTGCCTCCACACCGCTCCAACGAGACGTACTTCCCCTCAAAAGGAAGGAACTTCGGTAACACATCCTCGTCTTCACCGGATCCACTCTTGGTTATCTCTTACCTTTACTTGTGCAAGCTTTAGTGTTTTCCCTTGCTTGCTTGTATGCTTGTTTGCATCATATAGGTTGCTCACCTAGTTGCACATCTAGACAACCTACTTTGATGCAAAGTTTAATTTGGTAAAGAAAAGCTAAAAATTGTAGTTGCCTATTCACCCCCCCTCTAGTCAACCATATCGATCCTTTCACATGCTTCATCAGACGATCTAGTTGATCCTCCACAAGGTCGAAGATTTCATACGCACACTGGATCTAGGTCTATCATGATATCTTACCTCGCTAGAGCTCTCCCCGAAGCACGCTTCATATTATCGAGCGTTCGTGGAAAGGCGCACCTCTAAGGAAACGATCCAGGTCCTTCTGTGTGTCTAGGATGCCCCTGCCCCCGTATTAAAGGGCAGGAAGTGGCGCTGGCCCTTGGCCCCAAAGGAATCTCTCTAGTAGTATAGACTCTCAAAGCGGGGGGAAGGAGGGGAAGAGAGAGGGCGCCCCCCCCCCCTCTCCTAGTCCAATTCGGACCAGGGGAGGCGCCACCCTGGCTGCCCTTCTCTCTCTTCCACTTAAGGCCCATATAGTTCCCGGGGGGTTCCGGTAACCTCCCAGTACTCCGGTAAAATCCCGATTTCACCCGGAACACTTCCGATATCCAAACATAGGCTTCCAATATATCAATCTTTATGTCTCGACCATTTCGAGACTCCTCGTCATGTCCGTAATCACATCTGGGACTCCGAACTAACTTCGGTACATCAAAATGCATAAACTCATAATAACTGTCATCGTAACGTTAAGCGTGCGGACCCTACGGTTCGAGAACAATGTAGACATGACTGAGACACATCTCCGGTCAATAACCAATAGCGGGACCTGGATGCCCATATTGGCTCCTACATATTCTACGAAGATCTTTATCGGTCAGACCGCATAACAACATACGTTGTTCCCTTTGTCATCGGTATGTTACTTGCCCGAGATTCGATCGTCGGTATCCAATACCTAGTTCAATCTCGTTACCGGCAAGTCTCTTTACTCGTTCCATAATACGTCATCCCGCAACTAACTCATTAGTTGCAATGCTTGCAAGGCTTATGTGATGTGTATTACCAGGAGGGCCCAGAGATACCTCTCCGACAATCGGAGTGACAAATCCTATTCTCGAAATACGCCAACCCAACATCTACCAGTGGAGACACCTGTAGAGCTCCTTTATAATCACCCATTTACGTTGTGACGTTTGGTAGCACACAAAGTGTTCCTCCGGCAAACGGGAGTTGCATAATCTCATAGTCATAGGAACATGTATAAGTTACGAAGAAAGCAATAGCAACATACTAAACGATCGGGTGCTAAGCTAATGGAATGGGTCATGTCAATCAGATCATTCAACTAATGATGTGACCTCGTTAATCAAATAACAACACTTTGTTCATGGTTAGGAAACATAACCATCTTTGATTAACGAGCTAGTCAAGTAGAGGTATACTAGTGACACTAAGTTTGTCTATGTATTCACACATGTATTATGTTTCCGGTTAATACAATTCTAGCATGAATAATAAACATTTATCATGATATAAGGAAATAAATAATAACTTTATTATTGCCTCTAGGGCATATTTCCTTCAGTCTCCCACTTGCACTAGAGTCAATAATCTAGATTACACAGTAATGATTCTAACACCCATGGAGCCTTGGTGTTGATCATGTTTTGCTTGTGGAAGAGGCTTAGTCAACGTGTCTGCAACATTCAGATCCGTATGTATCTTGCAAATCTCTATGTCTCCCACCTGGACTAGATCCCAGATGGAATTGAAGCGTCTCTTGATGTGCTTGGTCCTCTTGTGAAATCTGGATTCCTTTGCCAAGGCAATTGCACCAGTATTGTCACAAAAGATTTTCATTGGACCCGATGCACTAGGTATGACACCTAGATCGGATATGAACTCCTTCATCCAGACTCCTTCGTTTGCTGCTTCCGAAGCAGCTATGTACTCCTCTTCACATGTAGATGCCGCTACGACGCTTTGTTTAGAACTGCACCAACTGACAGCTCCACCATTTAATGTAAACACGTATCCGGTTTGCGACTTAGAATCGTCCGGATCAGTGTCAAAGCTTGCATCAACGTAACCTTTTACGGTGAGCTCTTTGTCACCTCCATATACGAGAAACATATCCTTAGTCCTTTTCAGGTATTTCAGGATGTTCTTGACCGCTGTCCAGTGATCCACTCCTGGATTACTTTGGTACCTCCCTGCTAAACTTATAGCAAGGCACACATCAGGTCTGGTACACAGCATTGCATACATGATAGAGCCTATGGCTGAAGCATAGGGAACATCTTTCATTTTCTCTCTATCTTCTGCAGTGGTCGGACATTGAGTCTGACTCAACTTCACACCTTGTAACACAGGCAAGAACCCTTTCTTTGCTTGATGCATTTTGAACTTCTTCAAAATCTTGTCAAGGTATGTGCTTTGTGGAAGTCCAATTAAGCGTCTTGATCTATCTCTATAGATCTTTATGCCTAATATGTAAGCAGCTTTACCGAGGTCTTTCATTGAAAAACTCTTGTTCAAGTATCCCTTTATGCTATCCAGAAATTCTATATCATTTCCAATCAGTAATATGTCATCCACATATAATATCAGAAATGCTACAGAGCTCCCACTCACTTTATTGTAAATACAGGCTTCTCCGAAAGTCTGTATAAACACAAATGCTTTGATCACACTATCAAAGCGTTTATTCCAACTCCGAGATGCTTGCACCAGTCCATAAATGGATCGCTGGAGCTTGCACACTTTGTTAGCTCCCTTTGGATCGACAAAACCTTCCGGTTGCATCATATACAACTCTTCTTCCAGAAATCCATTCAGGAATGCAGTTTTGACATCCATTTGCCAAATTTCATAATCATAAAATGCGGCAATTGCTAACATGATTCCGACAGACTTAAGCATCGCTACGGGTGAGAAGGTCTCATCGTAGTCAACCCCTTGAACTTGTTGAAAACCTTTCGCAGCAAGTCGAGCTTTGTAGACAGTAACATTACCGTCAGCGTCAGTCTTCTTCTTGAAGATCCATTTATTCTCATTTGCTTGCCGATCATCGGGCAAGTCAACCAAAGTCCATACTTTGTTCTCATACATGGATCCCATCTCAGATTTCATGGTTTCAAGCCACTTTGCGGAATCTGGGCTCACCATCGCTTCTTCATAGTTCGTAGGTTCATCATGATCTAGTAGCATGACTTCCAGAACTGGATTACCGTACCACTCTGTCGTGGATCTCATTCTGGTTGATCTACGAGGTTCAGTAGTATCTTGATCTAAAGCTTCATGATCATCATCATTAACTTCCTCACTAACTGGTGTAGGTGTCACTGAAACTGTTTTCTATGATGTACTACTTTCCAATAAGGGAGCAGGTACAGTTACCTCGTCAAGTTCTACTTTCCTCCCACTCACTTCTTTCGAGAGAAACTCCTTCTCCAGAAAGTTTCCGAATTTAGCAACAAAAGTCTTGCCTTCGGATCTGTGATAGAAGGTGTATCCAATAGTTTCTTTTGGATATCCTATGAAGACACATTTCTCCGATTTGGGTTCGAGCTTATCAGGTTGAAGCTTTTTCACATAAGCATCGCAGCCCCAAACTTTCAGAAACGACAACTTTGGTTTCTTGCCAAACCACAGTTCATAAGGCGTCGTCTCAACGGATTTTGATGGTGCCCTATTTAACGTGAATGCGGCCGTCTCTAGAGAGTATCCCCAAAACGATAGCGGTAAATCAGTAAGAGACATCATAGATCGCACCATATCTAGTAAAGTACGATTATGACGTTCGGACACACCATTACGCTGTGGTGTTCCGGGTGGCGTGAGTTGCGTAACTATTCCACAATTTTTCAAATGTACACTAAACTCGTAACTCAAATATTCTCCTCCACGATCAGATCGTAGAAACTTTATTTTCTTGTTACGATGATTTTCAACTTCACTCTGAAATTCTTTGAACTTTTCAAATGTTTCAGACTTATGTTTCATTAAGTAGATATACCCATATCTGCTTAAGTCATCTGTGAAGGTGAGAAAATAACGATATCTGCCACGAGCCTCAATATTCATCGGACCACATACATCTGTATGTATGATTTCCAACAAATCTATTGCTCTCTCCATAGTACCGGAGAACGGTGTTTTAGTCATCTTGCCCATGAGGCACGGTTCGCAAGTACCAAGTGATTCATAATCAAGTGGTTCCAAAAGTCCATCAGTATGGAGTTTCTTCATGCGCTTTACACTGATATGACCTAAATGGCAGTGCCACAAATAAGTTGCACCATCATTATCAACTCTGCATCTTTTGGCTTCAACATTATGAATATGTGTATCATTACTCTCGAGATTCAATAAGAATAGACCACTCTTTAAGGGTGCATGACCATAAAAGATATTACTCATATTATTTAGGTCTAATATTAATCCCGAAGGTAGATGTAGAGGGAGCGTGCCGACCGCGATCACATCGACTTTGGAACTGTTTCCCACGCGCATCGTCACCTCGTCCTTAGCCAATCTTCGCTTAATCCGTAGTCCTTGTTTCGAGTTGCAAATATTAGCAACCGAACCAGTATCAAATACCCAGGTGCTACTGCGAGCATTAGTAAGGTACACATCAATAACATGTATATCACATATACCTTTGTTCACCTTGCCATCCTTCTTATCCGCCAAATACTTGGGGCAGTTCCGCTTCCAGTGACCAGTCTGCTTGCAGTAGAAGCACTCAGTTTTAGGCTTAGGTCCAGACTTGGGTTTCTTCTCTTGAGCAGCAACTTGCTTGCTGTTCTTCTTGAAGTTCCCCTTCTTCTTCCCTTTGCCCTTTTTCTTGAAACTAGTGGTCTTGTTAACCATCAACACTTGATGATCCTTTTTGATTTCTACCTCCGCAGCTTTCAGCATTGCGAAGAGCTCGGGAATAGTCTTGTTCATCCCTTGCATATTATAGTTCATCACGAAGCTCTTGTAGCTTGGTGGCAGTGATTGGAGAATTCTGTCAATGACGCAATCATCTGGAAGATTAACTCCCATCTGAATCAAGTGATTATTATACCCAGACATTTTAAGTATATGCTCACTGACAGAACTGTTCTCCTCCATCTTGCAGCTATAGAACTTATTGGAGACTTCATATCTCTCAATCCGGGCATTTGCTTGAAATATTAACTTCAACTCCTGGAACATCTCATATGCTCCATGACGTTCAAAACGTCGTTGAAGTCCCGATTCTAAGCCGTAAAGCATGGCACACTGAACTATCGAGTAGTCATCAGCTTTGCTCTGCTAGACGTTCATAACATCTGGTGTTGCTCCAGCAGCAGGCCTGGCACCCAGCAGTGCTTCCAGGACGTAATTCTTCTGTGCAGCAATGAGGATAATCCTCAAGTTACGGACCCAGTCCATGTAATTGCTACCATCATCTTTCAACTTTGTTTTCTCAAGGAACGCATTAAAATTCAACGGAACAACAGCACGAGCCATCTATCTACAATCAAACATGAACAAGCAAGATACTATCAGGTACTAAGTTCATGATAAGTTTAAGTTCAATTAATCAAATTACTTAAGAACTCCCACTTAGATAGACATCCCTCTAATCCTCTAAGTGATCACGTGATCCAAATCAACTAAACCATGTCCGATCATCACGTGAGATGGAGTAGTTTCATTGGTGAACATCACTATGTTGATCATATCTTCTATATGATCCACGCTCGATCTTTCGGTCTCCGTGTTCCGAGGTCATATCTGTATATGCTTGGCTCGTCAAGTATAACCTAAGTATTCCGCGTGTGCAACTGTTTTGCACCCGTTGTATTTGAACGTAGAGCCTATCACACCCGATCATCACGTGCTGTCTCAGCACGAAGAACTTTCGCAACGGTGCATACTCAGGGAGAACACTTCTTGATAATTTAGTGAGAGATCATCTTATAATGCTACCGTCAATCAAAGCAAGATAAGATGCATAAAAAGATAAACATCACATGCAATCAATATAAGTGATATGATATGGCCATCATCATCTTGTGCCTGTGATCTCCATCTTCGAAGCACCGTCATGATCACCATCGTCACCGGCGCGACACCTTGATCTCCATCGTAGCATCATTGTCGTCTCGCCAATCTTATGCTTCCACGACTATCGCTACCGCTTAGTGATAAAGTAAAGCATTACATCGCGATTGCATTGCATAAAATAAAGTGACAACCATATGGCTCCTGCCAATTGCCGATAACTCGGTTACAAAACATGATCACCTCATACAATAAAATTCAGCATAATGTCTTGACCATATCACATCACAACATGCCCTGCAAAAACAAGTTAGACGTCCTCTACTTTGTTGTTGCAAGTTTTACGTGGCTGCTACGGGCTTAAGCAAGAACCAATCTGACCTACGCATCAAAACCACAACGATAGTTTGTCAAATAGACTCCGTTTTAACCTTCGCAAGGACCGGGCGTAGCCACACTTGGTTCAACTAAAGTTGGAGAGACAGTCGCCCGCAAGCCACCTGTGTGCAAAAGCACGTCGGGGGAACCGGTCTCGCGTAAGCGTACGCGTAAGGTTGGTCCGGGTCGTCTCGTCCAACAATACCGCCGAACCAAAGTATGACATGCTGGTAGGCAGTATGACTTATATCGCCCACAACTCACTTGTGTTCTACTCGTGCATATAACATCAAACCATAAAACCTAGGCTCAGATGCCACTGTTGGGGAACATAGTAATTTCAAAATTTTCCTACGCACACGCATGATCATGGTGATGCACAGCAACGAGAGGGGAGAGTGTTGTCTACGTACCCACGCAGACCGACTGCGGAAGCGATCACACAACGTAGAGGAACTAGTCGTACGTCTTCCCGATCCGACCGATCCAAGCACCGTTACTCCGGCACCTCCGAGTTCTTAGCACACGTACAGCTCGATGACGATCCCCGGGCTCCGATCCAGCAAAGCGTTAGGGAAGAGTTTCGTCAGCACAACGGCGTGGTGACGATCTTGATGTTCTACCGACGTAGGGCTTCGCCTAAGCACTACAATGATATGATCGAGGTGGAATATGGTGGCAGGGGGCACCGCACACGGCTAAGGAACGATCTCAAGGATCAACTTGTGTGTCTAGAGGTGCCCCCCTGCCCCTGTATATAAAGGAGCCAAGGGGGAGGGGGCGGCCGGCCAGGAGGAGGGCGCAGGAGGAGTCCTACTCCTACCGGGAGTAGGACTCCCCCCCAATCCTATTCCAAATAAGATTCCCAAGGGGGAAAGAGAGAGGGGGGCGGCCACCTCTCCTAGTCCTAATAGTACTAGGGGAAGGGGGAGGCACACAGCCACCTTGGGCTGCCCCTTTTCTCCTTTCCACTAAAGCCCATTAAGGCCCATATAGTTCCCGGGGGGTTCCGGTAACCTCCTGGTACTCCGGTAAAATCCCGATTTCACCCGGAACACTTCCGATATCCAAGCATAGGCTTCCAATATATCAATCTTTATGTCTCGGCCATTTCAAGACTCCTCGTCATGTCCGTGATCACATCCGGGACTCTGAACTAACTTCGGTACATAAAAAATGCATAAACTCATAATAACTGTCATCGTAACGTTAAGCGTGCGGACCCTACGGTTCGAGAACAATGTAGACATGACTGAGACACATCTCCGGTCAATAACCAATAGCGGGACCTGGATGCCCATATTGGCTCCTACATATTCTACGAAGATCTTTATCGGTCAGACCGCATAACAACATACGTTGTTCCCTTTGTCATCGGTATGTTACTTGCCCGAGATTCGATCGTCGGTATCCAATACCTAGTTCAATCTCGTTACCGGCAAGTCTCTTTACTCGTTCCGTAATACGTCATCCCGCAACTAACTCATTAGTTGCAATGCTTGCAAGGCTTATGTGATGTGTATTACCGAGAGGGCCCAGAGATACCTCTCCGACAATCGGAGTGACAAATCCTATTCTCGAAATACGCCAACCCAACATCTACCATTGGAGACACCTGTAGAGCTCCTTTATAAGCACCCATTTACGTTGTGACGTTTGGTAGCACACAAAGTGTTCCTCCGGCAAACGGGAGCTGCATAATCTCATAGTCATAGGAACATGTATAAGTTATGAAGAAAGCAATAGCAACATACTAAACGATCGGGTGCTAAGCTAATGGAATGGGTCATGTCAATCAGATCATCCAACTAATGATGTGACCTCGTTAATCAAATAACAACACTTTGTTCATGGTTAGGAAACATAACCATCTTTGATTAACAAGCTAGTCAAGTAGAGGCATACTAGTGACACTAAGTTTGTCTATGTATTCACACATGTATTATGTTTCCGGTTAATACAATTCTAGCATGAATAATAAACATTTATCATGATATAAGGAAATAAATAATAACTTTATTATTGCCTCTAGGGCATATTTCCTTCATGATTAACATGGCAAGAGGTGAAAAAAATGTAAACTACCTATCTAGTCAAGGTTAAATGAGGCCGGAAACAACGAACAACAATTCCGGTAAATCCCCATATGCATATTTTTGATTTGGTGCTGATCTGACCTAAACACAATTTTAGAGTTATTAAACATGCAAAGTAAAGCCACCATGTTAAACTAGGCAAAATTCTACCCCATTTACATATAAAGTTTATTAAATTTGGAGCTACGGTTATTTAGTAGGAATTAAATCATTTTAGCATGGCATAGGAGTAAATTTAACCAAACATCATTTTAGACATATTTAAACATGGATGAAAGTGACATATTATGAAACTACACAAAATTCTAAGCAAGTTTCATATATAATTTATTTAGAACCGATGCACGGTTGTGAAGTTATTAAATGCATGAAACTAGGGGGGGTTTCTGTAAAACTGACGTCTCTGGAAATTAGAAAAAATCGTCCTCTCAGGGAAAAAACAACACGGGCCAGATCTGAGGCAAACTGGGCCGGGGAAGCTGCTGGTTGCTCACCATGGGCTTCGGCCCAGGTCGGTGAGGAAGCGGTTGGGCCGGTAGGAAAAGCAGCTCGACTAGCCCATGCGCGCAGGCGATCCAGCCCTCTCGCATGACTTGGTCAACGAGAGAGGCGTTCGTGGGGACGAGCCTGCGTCTTCTTCGTCTGCTCGAACCAAAGGAAGCAGGCCGCGACGGAGGGCTTGGCGAAGGCGCAGCGGCGCGAGATCGAAGCGGCGGCGGCTTGACGCGAGGGAACTCCGGCGGCCGGACGAGGCGACGACGCTGTCAACGTGCGGACGAACTGAGCGAGCCGATGCAGGGGCGTCCTCCTCCCTGATTCGAAAGAAGCAGAGGCAGGGCAGGGGCCTTGGCGCGGGCGGAGGCGCGCTGGAACGAGCGAGGAGGCAGGGGTTCGTCCTCATGAAGCAGGACGATGGCGGCGGTGGTGCTACGAGCCACCGGGTCTGGCGGGGAGCAAGTCGGTAGAGGAGGCAGCTGCGCTTGACGCTCAAGGCGAACAGAAGGGGACTGGGTCGGCCTGGCGAGGAGGATTGCGTTCGATTCCTGCGATAAGAAGCAGAGGAGGGGATTTGAGAGCTCCGGGAGAGAGGGGGATGAGCAGAGGAGGGAGATGAAGGAGAGGGGGGCGCGGGACTGGCCTAGTGCTGCTCCGGCGAGCTGCGGCTCGTGGTCGCCGGCTAGAGCGAGCACTCTCACTCGGGAAGAGCTCCTGCTCTCGATCCAGAGGCGGCTGAGGGTGGCGATGAGTTGGTGGGTCGGGAGGTGGCTGGATTGGTGGATCGAGGGAGGGAGATGGTTGGCCCTTGCTGAAAACGAGGGAGTTGGTCGGCTCGGCTGGATCGGGAGGGATCCCGAGGAAAACAAAGTGGCGGCGGCGCGAGGGAAGGGAGGATGGGACAGGCTAGGACTAGGGTTTAGACTGTTATATATATATAGCAGATGAAATCAGTATAGGGCGGTTAGGTCCCTCCGATCGTAATCAGACGGACGGGGAAAAAAGGTTAGGTAGCCCAAAAATAAAAACGGAGACGTTTTGTAGATGTTTGGGGATGATCCGGATCCAACGGTGACGAAAGTCCGTTTCGGGTCCGGGACAACTTTCGGACGCGCGCGCGAGGAGGGCCGCGGGCTGACGAGAGAGGTTAGGTTGGGTCTGGCGGATTGTGAAGAGCGGGTTGGTCTGAGAGAAGAGGGGAGAGATGCAGCCCGGCACGATTTCTGAAGACCGAAAACGTCCGACGTTAGACCGGCTATACTGCCGCTATAGTTATCCGTTGGGGCGTCAAACGGACTCCGAACACGATGAAACTTGGCAGGCGGTCTACTAATAACAAAACAACACCGCACGCCAACTTTCGTCCCATTCCGAGAACATTTTCCGGCCACTTATAAAATACTATTTCGGACATGCCGCGGGCGCGTGCAAGTGTGGTTGGGCTCAGAACGGACAACAGAGAGAACTCGGAGAACCCGGATGAATGCAAGTTTTAAAACATGATGATGCAATGCACATGATGACATGATAAGATGCAACACGCAAGCAAATTACAAGGCAACAACAATGAATAACTGGCGGACACCTGGCACATCGGTCTCGGGGCGTCACAGCCGCGCACCAGGGAGCTGCTGGCGAGGGGCTGCCGGAATACTGGCCCCACAAGGGATTATTAGTTTTAGTATTGTTTGTTTTGAATTTTGTGCATTGTGCCTAGTAGTTAAGTATCATCACGTATATGTGATGATATTATATATATATATATATTATGAATTCCATTTTCTATCTGTTTTTGTATACTAATTTGAATCTAGCTGTTATCATCCACATATACAGAATAGAAAGCGTATATACACACATTGAAATAGAACATATAAGAATGGAAAACAAAGTACACACATTGAAACAGAGCAATAAACAGAGCAATACTATGATTGCTGTGAATACATAGCTATCCACGTCGAAACGACTTTTCAAAATAAAACCCGTCCATGAGACCATGACCAGCAGCCCTTGCCTATGGTAGCTCTTGGCTCTGCCTGAGCTCGTGCAGGCATTCGTCCAAGCGGTCGACACGCCCGCGGTACATCTGGAGCACGATCTCGAGCTCCAAGCTGGCTATTTCATCGGAGATCACCAGCTCGAGGATGCGACGACCATGTTCCTCTACTGCGCCCAGGTGGACACCTGGGCCAAGGACGTGGTCGAGCCTATAGACCAGCACGTTGGCATCCAGCGGGCCGCGGACAAGGCGAACGGCGGCACCCGTGCGAATGGTGCGGCGGGCGTCTGACGCAAGTATGGCGCGACCGGCCTCTGGTGCAAGTACGGCGCTGAGGGCCTCTGCCCACTCCTGGTGAGGAATGGGGGTACTGACCGGATATGTATTGAAGGAAATATGCCCTAGAGGCAATAATAAAGTTATTCTTTATTTCCTTATATCATGATAAATGTTTATAATTCATGCTAGAATTGTATTAACCGGAAACATAATACATGTGTGAATACATAGACAAACAGAGTGTCACTAGTATGCCTCTACTTGACTAGCTCGTTAATCAAAGATGGTTATGTTTCCTAACCATAAACAAAGAGTTGTTATTTGATTAATGGGATCACATCATTAGGTGAATGATCTGATTGACATGACCCATTCCATTAGCTTAGCACCCGATCGTTTAGTATGTTGCTATTGCTTTCTTCATGACTTATACATGTTCCTATGACTATGATATTATGCAACTCCCGTTTGCCGGAGGAACACTTTGTGTGCTACCAAACATCACAACGTAAATGGGTGATTATAAAGGTGCTCTACAGGTGTCTCCAAAGGTACATGTTGGGTTGGCGTATTTCGAGATTAGGATTTGTCACTCCGATTGTCGGAGAGGTATCTCTGGGCCCTCTCGGTAATGCACATCACATAAGCCTTGCAAGCGTTGCAACTAATGAGTTAGTTGCGAGATGATGCATTACAGAACGAGTAAAGAGACTTGCCGGTAATGAGATTGAACTAGGTATTGGATACCGACGATCGAATCTCGGGCAAGTAACATACCGGTAACAAAGGGAACAACGTATGTTGTTATGCGGCTGACCGATAAAGATCTTCGTAGAATATGTAGGAGCCAATATGGGCATCCAGGTCCCGCTGTTGGTTATTGACCGGAGATTTGTCTCAGTCATGTCTACATTGTTCTCGAACCGTAGGGTCCGCACGCTTAACGTTACGATGACAGTTATTATGAGTTTATGCATTTTGATGTACCGAAGTTAGTTCAGAGTCCCGGATGTGATCATGGACATGACGAGGAGTCTCGAAATGGTCGAGACATAAAGATTGATATATTGGACGACTATATTCGGACACCGGAAGTGTTTCGGAGAAGTTTCGGATAAAACTGGAGCACCGGGGGGTTACCGGAACCCCCCGGGGGGTTAATGGGCCTCATGGGCCTAAAGTGGAGAAGAGGAAGGGGCTGCCAGGGCAGGCCGCGCGCCCCCTCTCCCCCTAGTCCGAATTGGACAAGGAGGGAGGGGCGGCGCCCCCCTTTTTCCTTCTCTTCTTCCACCTCTCCTACTTGGACAAGGAAAGGGAGGGGAGTCCTACTCCCGGTAGGAGTAGGACTCCTCCTGCGCGCCTCCTCTAGGGCCGGCCGCACCCCCCCTTGGATCCTTTATATACGGAGGCAGGGGGCACCCTAGGACACACAAGTTGATCTTCGTGATCGTTCCTTAGCCGTGTGCGGTGCCCCCTTCCACCATATTCCACGTCGGTCATATCGTTGCAGTGTTTAGGCGAAGCCCTGCGTCGGTAGAACATCATCATCGTCACCACGCTGTTGTGCTGACGGAACTCATCCCCGAAGCTTTGCTGAATCGGAGCCTGGGGAGCGTCATCGAGCTATACGTGTGCTAAGAACTCGGAGGTGCCGGAGTAACGGTGCTTGGATCGGTCGGATCGGGAAGACGTACGACTACTTCCTCTATGTTGCGTCAATGCTTCTGCTTCGGTCTACGAGGGTACGTAGACAACACTCTCCCCTCTTGTTGCGATGCATCACCATGATCTTGTGTGTGCGTAGGAATTTTTTTGAAATTACTACGTTCCCCAACAGTGTACCCAGCTGCGATGCCGTGTCAACAGCAAACAAGCGCCGATGGATTCGCTCTTGCTGTGCGGCGCGCCGGCCTCTCGCTCTGCGGCACTCCAACGGTCTTACCGTGTGGCGAGCCGCAGCCTATCGGCGCAGACGCGCCTAGCTTGCTCTGCAGCGCGCCATCGATCATGTTGTGCGGCAAGCTGCAGCCCGTCGGCGCTGACATGCCTATCTTGATCCGCGGCGCTCAAGCGCCATGCGCCAAAGGTCTGCTCAACCCTGGCGATGACACGCATCATGGTGTCGTCCATCGCATTGCTGGGGAGCGCCTCGGCCTCGACGGGCCATGGCACCTACTCGTTTTCCTCGTCGACGAGGTTGATGGTAGAGGCGGCGCTTTGGTGGGTTGGCATGCTTGGAAAAGGTGGATGTGCTACAGGCTGCGCTTGTCGCCTCCGTGCGTCGCGCACCGCCTATGCGCAATATCGCTGGGTGGCGGGAAACAGGTCAGGAAATGGCAGGAAACGGTGGCGTGTTCATAAAACGCCATCAATTAATGGAAACTTAACATAGAATGAACATCGATCTAGCACAAGAAGGAGATGATGATCGGATGAACACGGACCACACTAGGGAACCGTTTATGCCATTATCGGTATTCGCACACATTTTATGATTACGGACCTGTTTGCGGCTTATCACAAACATCTTGTTATATTGAACCATTTCTGTTCTCTTGCCTCAACGCAAACAGTTCATCCGAGTGAACCGCATGCCGTATATCGCACACACCTAATCACAAACAGTTCATCCGAGTGAACTGTATGATGTATGTCGCACACACCTTCATCTGGCTGCTCGTTTCTTTTTTTCCTCCTCATCACAAACGGTTAACTGAACTGAACTGTATGCCCTCAATCGCACACGCAACAAAAATCTGAACCGTGTTTGATGCATCCTCCATCGCAAACGTGTTGCACCTTTTTTGACGAGTTTTTTACACCACCGTTCGCGAGTATGGCATCGCACATAGTTCCGTCGAAGGGTCTCTGATCGTAGTGTCACATTAGCAACATCCTATAGTAGTGATTTGGTGCGCCGGGTAGGGGTGCACCGAGGTTTTCCTCCTCATCGGTCGACCTGCTGTCGCCCCGCGTCTCCGATGTCTGACGATCCAAGGACGCAGGCCGACTGCTCAGCGGCCTGGCCCGCTCAAGCACCTCCATCCGCTCAAGAAGATCTCGACTCCGCGCTCTAGGCGGCCTGCGCGCCACCCAATGCCACGGGCGCGGGCAGCGCGGATCGACGTCCGCCACCCTCACGCCGCGGCGTGCGCGGGCCGCCGCAAGGTCCGCAAGCTACGCAACAATGATGGAGACACACATCCGACGGGAACAAGCGCACATGCGAGCCGCGCTCATGGTGGCGCGGGAGCCGCTGCGGTGCCGGCTGATGGAGCGCGGGCGCAACGCGTTGCTGGAGCGCGTCGCCGAGCTGTTGGATGCTGCAGCCAGGGGTAACGCCGCCTTTCTGTTCCCTAGTTACATCTCAGGTTGTGGCCAGGTCACACAACGGGCCTCGATGCACCCGCATGCTCCCAGGTGCACCAGGAGGGCTCGCCTGCGTCAGCACAACCGGCAGTGCCGGACGTCCAACCATGCCCTTGCCTCCCCCCGGGGGCGTAGGTGCGGGTGTTGCTCCTCATGGTCCCAATCGAGCGCCACCCTACAGCTAACAGGGAGGCGCATCGGGCTCGGCGGCGTGGGGCACAGGGCGCCTCGGCGGAAGTTCCGGAGAGGCAGCTCAGGAAGCCTATGTGCCCCGCATGGTGGATCAGGAGTAGACGCCAGAGGACGACCCCTGCACGTTCCTTGAGTCAGGCTGGGAAGAAGAGATGCTGGAAGCCGAGGCTTTCCATGAGCCACCCAGGAGCCTCGCCGACCCCGCCAACGACAACCACCATGGGGTACCACTGGTATCTCAGGAGCAGGCTTACGCTAACTATGGGTCGCAGGTGGACTAGGTCACAGCAGTGGACGGTGATGCCAGCACGGCAGCCCCAATCCAGTCAGGGGCAGCGCACTAGGGGCTACACGGAAGGGTCAGGATCAAGGCCCTCCCACATGTCACGCAGGGCAAGGCGTCGTCCAGAGGTAGGTCCTCTGTCGAGGAGGCGCCGGCGAGCCCTCCCCCCGGCAGAGGGCCCGTGGTCGCCGAGGACGCCGCTAGCGTCCCCTTTGCCCCTGGGCATCGTCCTGGTTTCCTGACGCCCCAACGGTGGTCGAGGGTGGCGCAAGGGGGGGGGACTCGTCTGGCGATATGAAGCAAGGCTCGCGCCTGTTGAAGGTCTCCGCCCGTGACACTCTCACGTAATAATGAGTGGGGCTGTACATGCCCCGGAGTCTCCGGAGAGCCGCCCTCGGGCCTCGGGGGCTCCCATCCACGTCCTAGTGGAAGCACCATGCTCAGCGCTGGCCGTCGACACAGTCCCCCAATGACTACACTCACGGCCAGTGAAAGCACTAGGCTCCGTGCCCGTGAGAAGACAAGAAGACTAGCTAGGTGCCGGATGCGGCCATTTTCTTTCAACCCCTTTTCTGTAACTTGATTTCCCGTCTTTTGGATTGGAACTCGCAGTTCTATTTTCATTGACAAAGCAAGGGGGGCATCTTTTCTCGTTCACGCTGGTTTCTCGAGTTTTCTGGCTCCGTGCCTTGCTTCGATGCCAGCGCCTAGTGCCCCGCCCTTGCGAGCGCCTCATGAGTGGGGGCTGGGCATGGTATGCGCGCGCATCTCACCATGATCTAATGCTTGCCTCTCGCAAGGCCCTCTCGGGCGGACCAGCGGGCTCCTCAGAAGCCCGAAACCTCACGAGCCCGTGGAGGACTCCCCTCAGGAGAACTACACATCGACAACTACAAGGCCAGTCCGAGGCCCGCCTGGATTGAGGTAAGTTACTACAGCAAGCTCGCAGAGGAACTGGAGAACCCACAAAAGCACGCCTCGAGTATGGCTCAGGAAGTAAAACAACAGTATGATTACATGGGGGGCTCCCCCACAAATGCACTTACATCTTCAGGGGCCATGCCCAAGCTTTTGTGCGTAGGTTCAAAACAAGGAGCACTAGCTCAATCAGACATGTCGCTCACAGCATCTTCCGAATCGCCCCCGGACATGCTGCTAGCGTCGTCGCCAGCGTCGTCTTCACCATCATCGACCATGTCGCCTTCATCCGCCACGACCACCACTGCGGCATCATCAGTAGCGAAAGCTCTGACTAGAGCATCCACATTATCATCCACCCAGCGTGCTAGGTTGCCCCGGATAGCTCCGGGCACTGGGGCGATGGCAGCATCGAAGTCGAAGTTGGTGTCGGCATTGTGAAGATGGCTGAAGACGCAGGAGAACGTGCGCCCAAGGAGGCCTCGGCTCTTTTCGTCCACGAGCTCGCGAGCCCTCTCGGCCCGGTCCTCCAGGCACGTCACGACATCAGTGAAGAAGCGGAGGTGGCTGGCGTAGTCTTCTGCGTGGGGATGAGGGGCATGTTTATCGCAAATGGCGCCCAGTGCCCGGTTGGCCCTCGTCCTGAGGTCTCGGAGCATGGGGGCGTGCTCGCGCTGCAATGTCTACCGGCGAATCGCCTCCTTCCTGCTCTACTGCGCGAGGGACTCAGCAGCGGTAACTCGCTGCTGAAGCGGGGGCAACTCAGCACGGGCAGAGGCCAACTCGGCCTGCACGGAGACCAAGGCAGCTGCAGCGGCCTTCTCGCGCTGCTCCACCTCAGCCAACCTTGACCTGAGGGCGGTGGACCTGCCCTCAGCTTCGGCTTCCATGAGCTTCAGCTTTAGGTCGTACCTATTGGCAAGATCAGCGCGAGCCTCCGCCACCCTATGGTCCGCTTCCTCCTGGATCCTGGCCTCGCGCGCGCTGGCAGCATCTTCTGCCCGAGCAACCTGACGCTCCCTCGTCTCCAACCGCTCAAGCTCGAGGCTCCGCTCTGTGGCCTCCAACATTAGCGTTTCCTCACACTTCAAGATCTCTTCCTCGTCGGACGGTGCCCCCTTCATCGACGCCAAGGTAGCTCTACGCGCCTCCACTTGCTACTCCAGGGATTTAGGGTCTGGAGCTCCTGCCTGCGCTTCTCGGCGACCTCGCGGCGGTGGTCTGCCTCCCTGGCCTCCTCCAAGGCTCGAGCGCTGGCCTCACGTGAGGTCGCGAGGGATGCCTCAGCTTTCGCGTTGGCGTGATCACGCTGGAGGCGCCCGAGGTTGATGGTGTAGGATCGAAAGTATGTCTAGAGGGGGGTGATTAGACTACTTGACCAAATAAAAATCTAGCCTTTTCCCAATTTTATGTCTTGGCAGATTTTAGCAACTTAGCACTAGTCAAGTAAACAACCTACACATGCAAGTCTAAGAGTATAGCAGTGGAATGTAAAACATTGCACATGAAGGTAAAAGGGAGGAGTTTGGAGGGAGGAAACACAATGTAGACAAAGAGATTTTTGGCGTGGTTCCGATAGGTGGTGCCATCATACATCCACGTTGATGGAGACTTCAACTCACGAAGCGTAACGGTTGCGCGAGTCCACGGAGGGCTCCACCCACGAAGGGTCCACGAAGAAGCAACCTTGTCTATCCCACCATGGCCATCGCCCACGAAGGACTTGCCTCACTAGGGTTGATCTTCAGTAAGCAATCTCCTTGCCCGTACAAACACCTTGGTTCAACTCCACAATCTTGACGGAGGCTCCCAAGTGACACCTAACAATCTAGGAGACACCAGTCTCCAAAAGGTAATAGATGGTGTGTTGATGATGAACTCCTTGCTCTTGTTCTTCAAATGATAGTCTCCCCAACACTCAACTCTCTCTCATAGGATTGGATTTGGTGTAAAGATGATTTGGGTGGAAAGCAACTTGAGGAAGGCTAGATATCAAGATTTATGTGGTTGGAATGGAATGTCTTGACCTCAACACAAGTGTATGTGGTTCTCTCTCAGAAAATGTATGATGGAAGTGTAGGCATGTTCTAATGGCTCTCTCCTCGAATGAAGAGTGGGTGGAGGGGTATATATAGCCTCCACACAAAATCTAACCATTACACACAATTTACCAAATTCGGTGGGACCGAATCAGAAAACTCGGTCAGACCAATTCAGTTCAAAATGTGAACATTAGGATTTTCGATGGGACCGACATGTAAACTCGGTGGGACCGATTTCATTAAGGTTAGGGCATAACGTAATCTCGGTCAGACCGATTACACAAACTCGGTGGGACCGATTTTGGTAATAAGCAAACAGAGAGTTGGTCAGGAAAACTCGGTGGGACCAATTCACTCATTTTGGTTGGACCGAAACGTTACGAAGGGGAAACAGAGAGTTTGCATTGCCAACTCGGTGGGACCGATCGCTCATCTAGGTTAGACTGAAAAGTTACAAAGGGAAACAGAGAGTTTGCAATCCCATCTCGGTGAGACCGAGACCCCTATCAGTGGGACCGAAGTGACTAGGGTTTGTGGCAGTGGCTATGTCAACTGAACTCGGTGGCGCCGAATGGAAAGTTTCGGTGGGCAGAGTTTGACTTTTGGTTTGGGACATATGTGGACATGAGAAAGTGGTTGGGGGGTTTTGGAGCATATCACTAAGCATTTTGAGCCAGAACCTCATTAAGCAACACCTCATCCCCTTTTAATAGTATTGGCTTTTCCTATGGACTCAATGTGATCTTGGATCACTAAAAGGTAAAATGTAGAGTCTTGAGCTTTAGATCTTGAGCCAATCTATCGTCCTTAGCATTTTGAGGGGTCCACATTTTTAATCCATGCCATGCCAATCACTGAGCTTTCCTGAAATATTTATCTTGAAATAGTATTAGCTCAATGAGTTATAAGTTGTTAGGAATTACCAAAACCACCCAGGGATAGTTGCACTTTCAATCTCCCCTTTTTTGATAATTGATGACAACATATAGATCAAAGCTTCGACAAATGATTATAAGATTGAAATACATCGTCGCTTTGAGAAGTATGTGATAAGTAAGAGCTCCCCCTAAATTTGTGCATTAATTAAAATTTTCTTTTGAATGCAAATGCACAATCGATTAGGATCATGGGTCACTCTTCCATGTCACGTACATCTTGTTGGAGCGCTCAAAATGATATAACTTAAAAGCATGCACTCATCACCAAGCAAAGTGAATGATCTTATAGAGAAATAAAAGATAGTATCATCCAAGCAAGCATTAAAGTAGCATATGATCAATCACATGATCACACAAGTATCTCACACAAGGACATAAAGTATCTCACACAGGCATACAATAAAAAAAGTTCAACCAAAAGGCAAAGAAGAAAAACACTCTCTCGAAGCCTATGATCTATACATATTTCTCCCCCTTTGGCAACAAGTTACCAAAAAGTTCAAATATGCATAGTGCTATGCGTCTCTCAGGCTTGGTCTTCGGGAGGTGGTGTAGAGAGAATTCCAAGGACGAAGGCATCCGTTGATGTAGTTGGAGCTGGTGGAGTGGCTGCTGGAGGTGGTACAGAGGCTGTGGCTGCTGGTGCTGATGTTGTTGCTCGCGTATTAGGTACATGCACTGCACCAAACCTCTGTCCTCTAGGCACTCGCTGAAATGCATCAGTAGTTGCCTTCCCTCTCTTCTCTTCCGCTTCCTCCTGGAGCTGCTCAACTACTGTTTGAATCTCAGTTACCTTTAGATCAAGATCATAAAATTTAGTTTCTACGATCCTGTCCAAGCTCTCCTGATTTTGATTCAGGGTGGCCAAGCCCTTCTCAATCCTCAGTGTAGACTGGATCAGATATGCAAGTTGATCTTGCTTTCTCTTCAGGAAAACTTGAGATGCCTCTTCAACACTTGGCATCTTAGCAGCTTTCTCAGCCTTTGCTTTGGCTCTCTTCTCTTGTGCTTGAACTGATGATGGTTCCTCCTCATTCATCACTACAATATTGTCTTCAAAATCAGGATATAAGGGTAGATGCTCCTTATCCAACAGATATGTTTATGTGCCCATCTTGGAGATGATGAGCTCCTGAATGTGTGGAGCATACACATAGCTTCTCTTCTGGTCAGCGGCGGTCCTCTTGATTGTCTCTACAATCATACTCATGACCTTGAACTTCTGAGGGACATCAAAAAGCTGTAGCACGTTGATAGAATGCCCTCTGATCATCTTGTGATCTACTGACTTGGGTAGCAATGTGTGCCTAAGGATCCAGTTGATGGTAGGCAGACCAGACAACAAGTAATGTACTGATCCAAGCTTGTGAGTGTCCAAAGCTTTATCTGGGATCTCCTTTTACATGTTTGCCATAGTGTTGTGGTCTTTCTTCTTCTTGGCATACACATCCAAGTCATCCTCGTGTTCCTTTGGGGCATTTATCAGCTTGGCCCATTCTTCAACAGTGGACTGGTACCTAGTACCTTCTGACATCCAAATGATCTTCCCATCTAGGTAAAAGTGAGCAGTGGAGTAAAACTGCATGATCAGCTCATTATTCCATTTTGTGAGCTTCTGTCCAACAAACTCATCGACTCCACATGCTTTGAAACTTTCATATACTCCTGGGAAGTGATCTTCATTCTCCTTGATGAATTCCCAATCAACCCATCTCATGTCACACACAATGGGCTTCTTGTCAAGAAAAATAGTTTCATAGAAGTCTTGTTGTTCTTTTGTGTGGAACCTGTAGTCAACTGTAGTCCTTCTCCTCACAGCATAGGGATCCAACTGTCTCCACAATCTTAGTCCAGCATCTTTTCTGATGTGCATGTCTTCAGCCATTGGATGAGTATCATTGTGGTCTAGGATCTTGGGTTTCAACTTTCTCAAAACAAGAGACTCATCATCCTCTTCTTAAGCTTCAGGCACTGGGGCCTTGTTCTTCTCTTCAGCAGGAATACTTCTGCTGTTCCTCTTAGGCTTAGGAGGCTTTTGAGCTTGAGCTTTTGGAGCAGCTTTGGGCTTTGATGTTGCAGCCCCCGACTTTATAGCATCTCCCATAAGCTTCTGAGCTTTGGGTGCTGGAGCATGCTCTTCTTCTTCATCTTCAGAGGGGTCTCTCATCATGGAGGGCTTGCCAATGACTTTGGCAATGGTCTTCTTGACCCTCTCCTTCCTCTTCTTGCCGTCTCCACCTTCTTTGGGTTCAAGAGTGAACTCCATTCTCTCTTGAGTGGAGGCTCTGGCCTTAGACATAGGAATCCTTCTTGCTGGAGCCTTCTTATTCATCCCTGGCTTAACTGTAGCAGTTGTTCCATACTCCTTTTTCAGCACCTTTTTCGTGGAGCTTACTTCATCCTCAGTAGCCACATTGTCCTCATCCTCTGAATCTGAGGTTCTCTTCTTTCTAGATCTGGTGGCTGCCTTTGGAAATTTACTTGGAGTGCTCCTGCTGCCATCATCAAAAGTGCTTGAGGGATCTGAACCCTTACTCCGCTGCACATTTGCGATGCACAGTTCAAGATGTCTGATCAGAGTGATAGTCAGAACAGGTCCGAGGAAGGCAAATTTGCGATGCACAAAGCATGCTCACACAATAAGATGGCAAATGGAATATGTGACAAAGCATGCACAATCACTATAGCATCTATCAAGCAATTTGCGATGACTAGGTCATCTATATATGAGTATATTGACTGAGCAGTCAAATGAGAACATTTGATCGTAGGTCATACTCATCGTTTAAGCACAAGTGGGGTTGCCACTTTTACATAAAGCATTGTTGTGTTCACACCATTAGAGTTGCTTTAGCTCAGTTGATTAGAGTAAAGCTCCCCCTAGATGTGATATCCCTCCTAAGAGGGATGAACTAACCTTGGGTTTTGTCGATGATGACTTCATGTAGGTGTTGAAGATGTGGATGCTCAATGTTGATGTAGATCATTTGGAGCAATCAATTAGAGTGAGTTGCACTTTCAATACCTACACAGGTTAGTCCCACAAGGAACAAACAAGGATATCCATAGACATAGAGTGATGTTCACATAGGATGATGTCCATGAAAGCATTAGGTTACCTTGTCCATTGTCTTACCAAGAAGAGGATTTGTGACTCCTTGAACTATTTCAAGATGTGGAGGTTGTTTGCACTTGTCCTCGCCAAAATGATATGAGTGAAGTATGTTGGCGGAGTCACCCTAAAGAACTCTCTAGTTCTTCTTCTTCGGGATCCACACCATCTTGATGGGAATCCTTGGAGTTGCAGTCATACTTGATGAAGTAGAACTTGATGTAGTCTTGGGAACCCACTTAACCAAAGCTTTGGGAGCTTCCTCAAATGCATCAATCTCCTCTTGAAGCTTGTCCTTGCCTTTTTGCTTGTGGTCTTGTGGTGGAATATCATCTTGAGGCTGTGTTCCTTGGAAATAAGTAGGATCATACTTCTCTTGTTGATTCTCTGGAGCCCATCACTTCGGAATTATCCATTCTCAGCCTTCAGCTCTCGTTGTCCAAATCTTGCCGGTGCATCGCTCAAGTATTCCCTAGTTAGCTCGTGATCTCCTCATTCTCTTGTATCTAAATTTCCCCAAGTATCTTCATTTGTTTTCTAATTATTCCCGGTGAATTGTGCCTTTGCTACGTTCATTTTCAATTCTTACGGTGGTTCGTTCAAGATTTCTCTTCCTTCATTATTGTATCAATTCATTCGTTGTTTCCAAATCCCACTGGTGGATCCATCAAGACCTTCTCAAGTTTGCGCTATATCACTCCTCAACCCCTTTCAACGAGAATGAGTAGTATGCCAAATCCATTGGTCATCAATATAATTGATGGAGGATAAGCATAATGTAATTCTTATTCTTGTGTCATCGAGCAAATTCAATTCCTTATTCTGGAGGTTCATCAAAATTCTTGGTTTCAATTGTTCATCTTTCTTTTCCGGAGTTCCAAGCTCTCTCAGTTAACTCGCCACGAAGCTCCATCTAAATCATTGCAAGGCTTCATCTTATTGTTTTCAAGCTTCTTTTCTTTGCGATCATCTTTTTATCTATCCGGAGTTCTTCGAGAGTTTCTACATGGTGGTTCATGGAAGATTTAATTCATTCTCGAAGTCTTCATCAAGATTTTATTGGAGGAGCTCAAGCATTCTTCATCTTGCATTCCAAACTGCAATTCTTCTCCATTATCTTTTGAGGTGGTGTTACGTCATTCTTGATAATTTCCCTTCGTGTTTCATGATTCACAAGTTTTCAAGAGTGACATATTTTAAACCCATCATTTTCAATTCATTCACGAGATCTTTTCAACCCAATAATTTCTTCGTTGGTGTTATCTTGGTATAGATTTCACTTAAATCCTTCCCTAAGGAATGTTGCTATTATGGTGTTTATCAATGATCCAAGTTTCCTCCTGTTCTCGCGGTGAAAGAAGTTTTTCCATCTCTTCGTTTCTCTTAGCTAATCAATCTTTTGGTAGTGGCTGGTTGTCACCTCATAATTTTGAGATGATTTCCATAAGTCCATGGGAATCATATCTTTTTGTTGTTGATTTTCCAACAACTCCGTTCAACCCTTCATAAGAGTGCTCTCTCAAGTTCAATTGTGAGAGATGTTGGTTCTCTCATCTCCGTTCTTTTCATTCTATTTTTCATTTGTTCCAGAGGCATTGTGTTATTGCTCTCATCGAGTATCATCTCATCTAATCAAGTTCATGTTCAATTCCTTCCATTTTCAGCCGAGTGATGTCCAAATTCTTTCATTCTTATCCCTTCTCTATCTTGCTTTAACCGGAGTGGTTTCAAAGCCTGTCTTATCCCTTCAGCCTCTTTGTTCTCGTCATATTCCTTGTTCCTCTTGTCTAACGGAGCATTTTCAATTGGGAAATTTTGTTTTTGCCACTTTAGATTTTGCCAATTTTCCTTATGCCACTCTAGATTTTGACATTTTCAGTATTGCCACTCTTAGCTTTTGAAAAATATCACAATTGCCATTATGTGGCATTAGCAAATTAATTTTATTTCACTTTTGCCACTCTAGCTTTTGACAATGTATCACAATTACCACTCTAATTTATTTTGGTTTTGCCACGAAATGGCAACTGTGATAATTGTCAAAAGTTAAGAGTGGCAGAACTGAAATGTCAAAATCTAGAGTGGCATAAGGAAAATTGGCAAAATCTAGAGTGGCAAAAAGAAAATTTTCCCTTTTCAATTTCATTATCTCCGTCATGTCTTTTTCTTTAAGTTTCAACCTCTCAAGGTTCATGGTTTCACTCGTTCATCAAAGAAGCAACTTTGTCTTACCTCTTCCTCTTCCATTTCTCCCCAGTGCCATCCTTAGATCTCAGGTCGAGAGCTCTTGTAAGTGGAGGAGAGTTGTGACGCCCCAAGACCAGCACTCCAGATGCCTTCCATGGATTCTGAGATTCGTCGTGTGATTTGTTTTGTTCGTTGCATTCATCTTTGCATCATGTGCATTGCATCATGTCATCTTGCACTCCTTATTAAAACTCAGCTAAATAAATTGTATGGGTCTTCTATCCATTTAAATCGAGGGAAATTCACATGGTGAAATTCTCTTTGAAACATATCCTCCCAATATTTAGGGAGCTATATTATAATATTCCATCATTTTGGAATTAACCATAACAAACTTGCATCTTAATTCCCTCTTGTTTTTAAATCTTTTAAATCCTTCATCTTCTCCAAATACTCATCCTCTAGTTGTGGAGCTTTGATATATCAAAGTAGCCACATGCCAAATGTTAGTACAATTCCTATTTATTTGGCTCTTCCAAATAAATATTTTGCTTCTCTGTTTTTTTCTATAATTAGTAGAAGAGACCTTTTTTCTCTTAATCGAGGCTGGCCCATCTCTCATTTTGTTTTTTCCTTTCTATGTGTTTTAGCCCATAGCCAGGCCGGCCCATTAGGCTAGCCCGCACCCCTATCTAACCCTAACCCTCTGCTCGATCCCCTCTCTCCCCTTCGTTCCTCCTAGCACCGCCAGGAGAGCCCCACGCTGGATCCCAAACTCCCTCACTCCCTCGTCTCCCTTGACAGCGCCGTCCTCCCAGCGCTGCCGAGCCCTCATGCTGCTGAACGTCCTCTGCCGCCCGCCTCCGTTCGCCGGTGCCCATCGCCGTGGGAATTTTCCCTCATGCCGCCGCCTCTGCTTCCCTGGTCCAGGCCGCGCCGCCGCCTGCGCGCTCCTGCCCTGTCCGCCTCGTGTCCTTCTGGTTCCGGATGACGCAGAGCTCCCGGCCTCCTTCCTCTCCCTCACCGGACCCGCTCTTCCCTACCAGAGTCGAGGAGTTGCCCATATCCGGCGACACTCCTGTTCGCACAGCGCCGCGCCGCCTTGCCTTCTCCACTGAGCGCCGCTCTTGCAGCTCCTCTGTCGGTCTCGCTCGCCATTCCCTGCTTCGACGGGCCTAGCCTTGGCTCCGTTCGACCCCCTATGTATCTTCCTCGCTAAGGATCTGAGCTCCATCCTGACCGGTGCCCCTCGTGATTCTCTGGTTTGGACGGTTGTCCCGAGAAGTACCCTGATGAACGACGCCAAATCCCGAACCAAGATCGTCATACATCGTCACAGGATTTTTGCCAAGTGCCAGAACTATCCAGCACCTCTTCTACCATCTACGAAATCGCCAAAACCGAACCCGAAGGACCAAGGATGCGCCAAGTACCTTGTCGATACGCCGCGAGTACAACTATTTCCACAATGCGTCATGTACAACTACCATCGACCTTGGATACGTCAAGTTCGACTACCGTCGCAAGAACGAGACCGGCAAGACCAAAGATCCCAAGTACCACGACAACCCCAAAGGGATTCAAATCTGTCAAGTTTCTCTTCGAAACTTGAACCACTACTTCCCTCAACAAGCTCGATCCACCCCAAAACGCATGCTTCAAAGGTATAGCCGCCGAGACGACGTCCGTGAACGAATGTTTGTGATGTATGAGTTGCTCATATTTGAACCGTGTCCGAATTGATCCTTGCACGTTCCTTGTTATCCTTTCCACGAACCCGTGGGATACCCGGTATCCGGGATCACCCCACCATCCTTGCATGACACGCTCACGCCCACTTTCTTTTGCACCGACATCTCGACGAGTTGTCGGATCATCGGAATGTTGCTGTGTCATCATTTCAGTTATCGTTGCCGTGGCACCCCTTTCGTTTCGTCACGGTGGCAAATGCTTCATAACATGCTCATGTCAACGTTTTCATAAAAATGCATAAACTTGTATATGTCATCTGCATCATGATAACCACATTTAAAATGTTCAAAATTGGTGTTTGCATTAAATTGCTAAATGCACATGAGGATTTACCGGAATTGTTGTTTGATATTTTCAGACTCATTTAAACTTGCCTAAATAGTTAGTTTAGTTATGCTTCACCTCTTGCCATGTTTAAAAATATTTAATATTGTTGGGTACAAAAATGGGAGAGAACTAAATAAATAAATGTGGTGTTTCGTCAATATGCAACTCGCTGCATATTGAGATCCACTTAACTTGTAGTATTATTTGTTGCACTTTGTCATGCCATGCCTTACTAAATCGGACATGCATCATACTTGATTGTGCATCATGCCATGTTTATGTGATGGTTGTTTATCATGATGTTTGCTTCTTTCCCGTTGCGCTTCTCCTTGATAGTTCCGGTTATGTTGCGATTGTGAGGATCCGTTTGACTACGTTGGCTCGACTTCTTCATGGACTCGTTCTTCTTCCTAGCGGGATTTCAGGCAAGATGATTGTTACTGTGGATACCACTACTATCTTTGCTTTGCTAGTTGTCTAGATGCTATCGCTATGTCGCGCCACCTACCACTTGTTTATCAAGCCTTCCAATATGCCATGAAACAACCTCTAACCTTTTTCATCATCCCAACAAACCGTTGTTTGGCTATGTTACCGCTTTGCTCAGCCCCTCTTATAGCATTGCTAGTTGCAGGTGCAGTTGCAGTTGTTCCATGTTGGGACATGGATATCATGGGATATCACAATATCTCTTATTTAATTAATACATCTATATACTTGGTAAAGGGTGGAAGGCTCATCCTTTTGCCTAGTGTTTTGTTCCATTCTTGCCGCCCTAGTTTCCGTCATACCGGTGTTATGTTCCTTGATTTTGCATCCCTAACACAATGAGGGTTTATGGGCCCCTCTTGACAGTTCGCTTTGAATAAAACTCTTCTAGCAAGGCCCAACATTGGTTTTACCATTTGCTCAACATAATAAATTAACATGATAATAAACTTGACGCATAGGGAGTTGGCGCTACCCGAGGTTTGTTATTCAACCTAATAAAAGGGGGCTAGTGTTGATGGTGTTGGTCCCAAACGGGTAGACTGTGGGGCCGCCTTGGGGAAACCCGAGGTATTTGGTATATACCTGTAGGATGACCCATCCGAACGTGGCCTGAGACGAGATACGCACGGCTACTATCACGGTGTCGGCATGCCGGGAGGTCTTGCTGGATTAGTTTTACCATTGTCGAAATGTCTTGTGCACCGGGATTCCGAGTCTGATCGGAGGGTCCCGCGATGGAGTAATGTCTCCGCGAATCATGAGCTTGTCATGGGCTAAGTTGGGACACCCTTGCAGGGTTTAAACTTTCAAGAGCCGTGCCCGTGGTTATGTGGCAGATGAGAATTTGTCAATATCCGGTTGTAGAGGACTTGAAGTAAACTCAATTAAAATATGCCAACCGCATGCGTGACCGTGAGTGTCTCTTTTCGGGTGCATTCCAGAAGAGAACACGGTTGGGTTATGTTTGAACGTAAGTAGTTCAGGATCACTTCTTGATCATTACTAGTTTGTGACCGTTGCGTAGCTTCTCATCTTATTGTTGTACTCGCAAGTTAGCCACCATACATTGCTTAGCCGCTTGCTGCAACCTCACCATTTATCCTTTCCTTACCTATTAAGCTTTGCTAGTCCTGATACCCATGGTAATGGGATTGCTGAGTCCTCGTGGCTCACAGATTACTACAACAACAGTTGCAGGTACAGGTAATGAGATGGTCTGACGTGAGTGCGATGCTTGCTTGTTTGGAGTTCTCCTTCTTCGATCAAGGGATAGGTTCCGGGTCGGGGAGCCTGGGCTAGCAGGGCGGACGTCGTTCTTCTTTCTGGTTTGATTTCATCCGTAGCCGGATGCTGCTCTTTTGCATGATGATTGCTATGTATTGATGAACTGTTGTATTGATGTTGTATCTTGTGGCGAGTGTAAGACTTTATCTTGTATTCTCATCTATTCAGTACATGGTATGTTGTAATGATATCCACCTTGCTATGCGCTCGAAATATGATTGTGCCCCGATCATGAGTTCATCACGTGATTGGAATAGAATCGCATCTTGGGTGCTACACGTCGACACTGCTGCCGCCGTCCGCGCCGTGACTTTGGCTCCTGCAAGCCTCCCCGCGCGCCCGTGCCACTCGCTTCCATCGCCACCACCCCGTCCGAGCCTAACGCCCGGAAGCTTGCTTGCGCTCGCCGCACCTCACCCGCAGCCACCGCGCCCGAGGCTCACCGAGCCCCACCTCGCCCGCCTCGCCCCGTAGTCGTCATTGTCGGCCGCATCTACTCGCCTTCCCCTGCTGCTCGCCACTGCGAGCTGCTGCTGCCACCCACCGTCGCCCGCTCGCCCCAACTCGCCCCGACAGCACGCTGCCCCACCCTACCTCTGCTCCACCACCGCTGCCCTCTGCCACCCGCGCCTGACCATGGCTACTCCGTCCCCTCGCGCTCTGGTCCGCGTTCGCCCACTCCAACCGCAGCCACGTGCTTGCCGCGCCGTGGTCGCGCCTCTTGTGCCCGCGCCCGCGGCCCCTACTCGCAACTTCGCTGCCGTCGTGCTCGGCCGCTGCGGCCAGCCGGCCTCACCCATGACGGCGCCCCCTGGCTGCACCCGACGCTTCCTGGCCGCACTGGTCGGCGCTCTCCTCCGCCCTGGCAGGCGCCCGATGCCTGCCCCGCTATGCCCCTTTGGGCCAATGACAATGGGGCCCCACGCCCCCAAGTGTTATAAAAATATATAAATAAAAATTAATTAATTAACCATGTTTAGTTAACTAATTAAACATAATTAACCTGCGAACTAATCTAATTAATCTATTAGTTAGTTAGTCAGTCAATGACGAACGGGTCCCACCTGCCAAGGGTGACCTAGTCAACCTTTGGTCCTGTTGACATCATACTGATGTCACACTGACATCATAATTGCTTTTTCTAATTAAATTAATATGATAATTCCAAAAGTGAATTAAAATTTTAAAAATTAATATAAAATAATCCATAACTCAGATGAAAAATACTTTGTACATGAAAGTTGCTTAGAACGACAAGACGAATCCGAATATGCAGTCCATTCGTATGCCACACGTCTCTAGCATATCGAACATGCAACCACCCCCCTCCGGTTCGTCTTTTCAAAAATGCCAAAACACCGGGAATGCTTTCCCGGATGTTTTCCCCCTTTGACGGTACCGCCTAGTACCGCGTTAGGGCACACCTAGCACCGCTACATGTCATGTCATGCATTGTCATGCATTTGTTTGCATTGTATTCATTGTTTCCTCCTCCTCTTCTCTCCGGTAGACTCCGAGACTGACGCCGCTGCTGCCCCGATCGACTATGGTGTTGACGACCCGTCCTTCTCTGCCGAGCTTCTAGGCAAGCAAACCCCCCTTGATCAACCAGACATCGCCCACTCTCTTCTCTCTTATTCTTGCATTAGGTTGCTACTATTGTTGATCCGATAGCTCCTGTTCTGTTGCATAGCCTGGCATTATTTCTACAATTGTTGATAGTGTAGGATTGAAAGTAGGTCTAGAGGGGGGTGATTAGACTACTTGACCAAATAAAAATCTTACCTTTTCCGAATTTTAATTGTTGGCAGATTTTTAGCAACTAGTACAAGTCAAGCAATGAACCTACACATGCAATTCTAAGAGTGTAGCAGGGGAAAGTAAAACATTGCATATGAAGGTAAAGGGAAGGGTTTGGAGAAAGCAAATGAAATATAGACACGGAGATTTTTGGCGTGGTTCCGGTAGGTGGTGCTATCGTACGACCACGTTGATGGAGACTTCAACCCACAAAGGGTAACGGTTGCGCGAGTCCACGGAGGGCTCCACCCATGAAGGGTCCACGAAGAAGCAACCTTGTCTATCCCACCATGGCCATCGCCCATGAAAGACTTGCCTCACTCGAGTAGATCTTCACGAAGTAGGCGGCCTTGCCCTTACAAACTTCTTGGTTCAACTCCACAATCTTGTCGGAGGCTCCCAAGCGACACCTAACCAATCTAGGAGACACCACTCTCCAAAAGGTAATTGATGGTGTGTTGATGATGAACTCCTTGCTCTTGTGCTTCAAATGATAGTCTCCCCAACATTCAACTCTCTCTCACAGATTTGGCTATGGTCGAAAGATGATTTGAGTGGAAAGCAACTTGGGGAAGGCTAGAGATCAAGATTCTTGTGGTAGGATTGGAATATGTTGGTCTCAACACAAGAGTAGGTGGTTCTCTCTCAGAAAATGAGTAGTGGAGGTGTAGGCACGTTCTGATAGCTCTCTCACATATGGAGAAGGGGGTGGAGGGTTATAAATAGCCTCCACACAAAATCCAACCGTTACACACATTTGACCCAACTCGGTCAGACCGAATAGAAGAACTCAGTGAGACCGATTTAGTTCAAAATGTGAATGTTAGGAATCTCGGTGGGACCGATGTGCTAGGGGTAGGGCAAAACCTCATCTCGGTGAAGCCGATTGCTTGAACTCGGTGAGACCAATTTTAGCAAAGAGCAAACAGAGTTGGTCAAGAAAACTCGGTGGGACAGATTGCACATTTCGATGAGACCGAAATAATTACAACAGGCAACAGAGAGTTTGTAGGGCCATCTCGGTGAGACCGAGATCCATATCGATGTAACCAAATTACTAGGATTTTTGGCAGTGGCTATGTCAACCGTGTCGACATTCTGGGAACGGGGGTCCCTAGACTTGCCTGCCTGGGGCCCACAACATCGCTCCTCCAGCGGCCCCGTAAGGCCCATCTTCACCAGCAAACATTCAAGACCCTCACGAGGGGCCAAGCCTCGCAAGGCGGACGACGCAAGACCTCCTCAAGGGTGGCCTCACTAGGCTGGCTCGCGAGGGGCGGAGAGATCAAGGCAAGGCAAACCTCGCGAGGTTCCAATGACATAAGCCATGACGATCAAGACCAGGCGGGCGCCAGCAAGCACGGTGTCCTCGCTTCCTCTTTGGTGCTAAGGAGGCAAGCGCAGGCGAGGAGTTCCAAGGCATCAGGCAAAGGTTTCCATATCGGTGGAACAAGACCAAGACTAGTAGGACGGCAGGACAGAGGTCACCGTGGAGCCCAAGAAGGCGTCACCACCAGAGCCTTTGGCAGGCGAAGACTACTTTTGTCACGATAACTTGTACTAGTTGTCTCCCTTCAAATTGGCCGTTGTGGGATCCCTTCCTGCTCAATATTTGGGAAGAGGACCTGGGCCTCTATAAATAGGACTAGCCACCAGCATAGTAGGGGGACAGGTCAAAGGAGGAGAGGATCTAGATCATCCTTAAACACACAAGTTCACCAAGCACAAGAACACCTCTCCTCAGGAGGCTGTTCTTCCCTTGTAACTGTTCATCCTCAGCCCAAGAGGCAATCCACCACACCACACTGGATTAGGGTATTACACCACAACGGTGGCCCGAACTAGTATAAATCTTGTGTCTCGTGTTCTTTGGGTCTGTGGAGCTAGGCCGTAAGATCGTTGAGTGTGCGAGCTAGAGAGGGGGGAGATCTTCATGCGCACCCTAGTGTTCGAACCTCAAGGGTTTTGCCAGAACCCGAAATCCGACATTTGGCGCGCCAGGTAGGGGTGCGCCGAAGCTTTGCCCCTCGACGACCTCGCCTCTCCGACCGACTCTCATGGACGCCGCCTCTTCCCCGACCGGATCGACGGGCGCCCTCCGCGGCGCCGGGGGGCTCTGGGCCTTCACCCCCACCTTGCGGCGGGTGCAGTGGCCGCACAAGTTCAAGCCGGAGATGCCGCCCCATTACGATGGTGCGGCAGATCCGGCGGCCTTTCTGCTGATGTACGAGGAGGCTGTCTTGGAGGTCGGAGGCGACGACAAGATCATGGCCAACTGGTTCCCAATGGCCCTCGTTGGCGTGCCACGCGCTTGGCTACTCCATCTGCCAGAATCTTCCGTGCCCTCTTGGGAGGAGCTGCGCGACCTCTTCATCGCGCGCTTCGGTGGACCAGCACCCCCGGTCGTCGCGGCTCTCCTCGGTGCTCGCAGGCGCCACCCTCGGACCGTCACGTCAAGCCGTTATTTCGCCAGATCAGCACCGCCGCCACACGGCAGGGGGCTCCCCCGGGGTGGGCGGCGCCCAAGGCCGACCTGGTCTTCGACTTTGGAGATCACCCGGTCAACACCGTCGGTTGGGGCATGCTGCCGATGCTTTGCACGCCGACCATCTGCAGTGTAGCCGTCACCAAGACCCTCATCGACGGCGGTACCGGCCTCAACGTGCTCTCTGTGGAGGCCTTAAGTATCCTTCACGTACCGCTCGAGCGGCTCCACCCCAGCCGGTCCTTCTCCGGAGTTGGCGGCGGTACCTCCAACCCCCGGGGGCAAATCCGTCTCCCCGTGACTTTCGGCACGCGCGACAACTACTGCACCGAGCTAATCGACTTCGACATCGCCCTGCATCAGTTTGCCGTATAATGCCATCCTCGAATTCCCAATGCTAGCCTAGTTCATGGTGGTGGCCCATCCTCCCTACAACCTCATGAAGATGCCAGGAAGCAATGGCATCCTTACCATGGCTGGGGAACCAAGGAAGCTGTGGCGGCCCTCAAGCTAGCCTTCAGGGCCACAGCGGCAGCTTGCCCGGCTGACAAGGACATGCCCAAGGCCAAGGGGGCTGCGCCGACCAAGAAGAAGCAGCTATTCACTCAAGGTCAAGCCAAGACGAAGCATATACCAGTCAACATGGACGAGGCCTCCGGCGCTACCTTTATCATAGGCGCCGACCTTGCCCCAGCTCAAGAGAAGGAGTTGGTGGACTTCATGCGAGTGAACAAGGAAGTATTTGTCTGGGAGCCCAAGCAGCTAGTTGGGGTCCCAAGAGGAGTAATCGAACATCATATGAGGGTGTGCCCCAATGTGCGCCCTGTGAAGCAGAAGGCGATGCGACAATCCACAGAGAAGCAGTCTTTCATCGTTCAGGAAACCTATAAGCTGGAGGCATCAGGTGTCATTCACGAGGTCCGGTACCCGGAGTGGCTGGCAAATCCAGTCATTGTGCCGAAGAAAGGAGGAAAGGATCGCATGTGTGTCGACTTCACCAACGTCAACAAGGCCTGCCCTCAGGACCCGTTTCCACTGCCGTGCATCGACCAAATTGTTGACTCCCCCGCGGAGTGTGACTGTGCTTCCTGGATGCATTCTCAGGATACCACCAGATCAAGATGGCAGTGGAAGGTGTGGAAAAGACATCTTTCTTAACCCCATGCGGGGTATACTGCTACACTTGTATGCCATTCGGACTGCGCAACGCAGGAGCAACCTTCCAGCGGCTGATGCACATCGCCTTGGGGTGGCAGCTCGGGAGGAACGCTGAGGCCTACATTGACGACATTGTGGTAAAATCTCGGGAGGCAAGAACTTTGATTCAGGACCTGGAGGAGACCTTCGCGAGCCTGCGCCAGGTGGAGCTGCGACTCAATCCGGAGAAGTGCGTGTTTGGTGTCCCTTCCGGCAAGCTGCTAGGCTTCCTTGTATCCCACGGAGGGATCGAGGCCAACCCGGAGAAGGTCAAGGCAATCGAAGGCATGAGTCCACCACAAAACCTCAAAGAGATGCAGAAGCTTGCAGGCTGCGTGACTTTGCTGGGGCGCTTCATCTCCAAGCTGGGGGAGCGCGCCTTGCTCTTTTTCAAGCTGATGAAGAAGAAGGGTCCGTTCGAGTGGACCCCCGAGGCCGACCTAGCATTTCAAGACCTCAAGAGATACTTGACCAGCCCGCCGGTGATGTGGCGCCTCGTCCTCGCGAGCCCTTGGTACTCTACCTGTTTGCTACACCCCATTCCGCTAGCGCGGCGTTGGTGGCCCTCAGAGAGGAGCCCCAAGTCAAGGGCTCGGCGAATGAAGCCGCCAAGCCGGATAAGGCTACACAACACCAAGACGATGTTCTTGAGGAAACGGCTGGACTGGCTAGTTGTCAAGCCACATGAGTTGGAGATCCACAGGAAATACCTCAGTCCCCAAGAGCCAGAAACTCTGTTAGCTCTCCCACCCTTGTCGAGCACCCAGTATACTTCGTCAGCACAGTGCTGTGAGATGCGAGAGCGCGATACCCCATGCCCCAGAAGCTCTTGCTCACGCTCCTGGTGGCCTCGCGTAAGTTGTGCCACTACTTCCAGGGTCACCCCATCAAGGTCATCTCAGCCTACCCGTTGGAGAGAGTGCCCAGGAGTCCCAATGCCGCGAGGAGAGTTGCCGAGTGGAACATCGAGCTGCAAGCGTTTGACCTGGAGTTCAGCACAACTAGGGTCATCAAGGGGGCTGCGCTCGCCGATTTTGTGGCAGAATGGACCGATACACCAGAGCTCGAAGCAGGCGAAAACCGATCCCTCTCACCAGGGAATGAAGTGCCGGACGGCTGGGTCATGTACTTCGACGGCGCGTTCGTGCGCCAGGGCGCGGGGACTGGAGCCGTACTCATCTCGCCCACACAGGAAAAACTTTACTACGCCGTGCAGCTCTGCTTCCAGCGGGGCGAGAAGGTCTCCAACAACATCGCAGAGTACAAGGGCATCATCGCCGGCCTCAAGGCAGTGGTGGCCCTGGGAGTGAAGCGCCTCACCGTCAAGGGAGACTCGCAGCTCCTCGTTAACTTCTCCAAGAAGGTGTATGAGCCAAAGGACGAGCACATGGAGGCATATCTCGCGGAGGTACGCAAAATGGAGAAGCAGTTCTTGGGCCTGGAGCTGCAGCATGTGCCACGTGGCACCAACCAAGAGGCTGATGACATCGCCAGAAGAGCATCCAAGCGGTTGCCCCAAGAGCCTGGCATCTTCGAGGAACGGCTCTTCGAGCCTTCAACAACACCTCAGCCTGTGGAGCCAGCGCCACCTCAGGAGGAGCTCCCTTAGCCGCCGGTCTTGGGAGCCCCCTCCTGCGGCCCAACCTCAGGAGTGCACCTCCTCTTGGCACTCGAGCCTCAGGAGGGGTGCTGGATCGAGGAGTTCAAGGCATACTTGACGCAGGGCACGTTGCCAGAGAAGGAGGAACACACGGAGCGCGTGGCCCGGCAGGCTACGACGTAGTGCATTCAGGACGGTGAGCTATACAGGAAGGAGCCAAATGATGTTTCTCTACAATGCATTTCCAGGGAACAGGGGAAGGAGTTGCTGGCTGACATACATGGCGGAGACTGCAGGCACCACTCATCGTCGCGCACCTTGGTCGGCAAGGCTTTCCGCAGCGGGTTCTACTGGCCCACAGCGCTCAACAACGCGGCCGAGCTGGTGAAGTCCTGCGAGGCTTGCCAATTCCACGCCAAGCAGATCCACCAGCCGCCTTAGGACCTCCAGACTATCCCACTCTCATGGCCGTTCGCGGTCTGGGGGCTGGATATCCTGGGTCCATTCCCTCGAGTGCCTGGAGGTTACCTCTACCTCTATATCGCCATCGACAAATTCACCAAGTGGGCGGAAATGGAAGCCGTCCGCACCATCCCAGCCGGGTCAGCAGTCAAGTTCATCAAGGGCATTGTGAGCCGATTTGGGGTCCCTAATCGCATCATCACGACAACAGTTCTCAGTTCACTAGCAATCTCTTCAAAACATATTGTGCTAACCTTGGGACGCAGATCTGCTACGCCTCCGTGGCACACCCCAGGAGCAACGGCCAAGCCAAATGCGCCAACGCGGAATTCCTGAGGGGCCTCAAGACTAGGACCTTCAAGAAGAAGTGTAGGATCTAAAGTATGTCTAGAAGGGGGGGGTGATTAGACTACTTGACCAAATAAAAATCTAGCCTTTTCCCAATTTTAGTTCTTGGCAGATTTTAGCAACTTTGAACAAGTCAAGCAATCTTAATACAATTCAAGCAAGCATGAGTATATGAGCAGCAGAAAGTAAAGCATGCAACTTGCAAGAATGTAAAGGGAAGGGTTTGGAGGATCCAAACGCAATGGGAGAAACAGATGTTTTTGTCGTGGTTCCGATAGGTGGTGCTATCGTACATCCACGTTGATGGAGACTTCAACCCACAAAGGGTAACGGTTGCGCGAGTCCACGGAGGGCTCCACCCACGAAGGGTCCACGAAGAAGCAACCTTGTCTATCCCACCATGGCCATCACCCACGAAGGACTTGCCTCACTAGCGGTAGATCTTCATGAAGTAGGCGATCTCCTTGCCCTTACAAACTCCTTGGTTCAACTCCACAATCTTGTCGGAGGCTCCCAAGTGACACCTAGCCAATCTAGGAGACACCACTCTCCAAGAAGTAACAAATGGTGTGTTGATGATGAACTCCTTGCTCTTGTGCTTCAAATGATAGTCTCCCAACACTCAACTCTCTCTTACAGGATATGGATTTGGTGGAAAGAAGATTTGAGTGGAAAGCAACTTGGGGAAGGCTAGAGATCAAGATTCATATGGTAGGAATGGAATATCTTGGTCTCAACACATGTGTAGGTGGTTCTCTCTCAGAAAATATAGGTTGGAAGTGTAAGTTTGTTCTGATGGCTCTCTCCCTGAATGAAGAGGTGGTGGAGGAGTATATATAGCCTCCACACAAAATCTAACCGTTACACATAACTTTCCAAACTCGGTGGGACCGAATGGTTAAACTCGGTCTGACCGATTTAGCAAAGCTAGTGACTGTTAGGGTTTTCGGTGGGACCAACATGCAACTTGGTAGGACCGATATGATTAGGGTTAGGGCATAACATAATCTCGGTGAGACCGATTACACAAACTCGGTGAGACTGATTTTGGTAATAAGCTAACCGGAGAGTTGGTCACGTAAACTCGGTGCGACCAATAGCTCATTTTGGTGAGACTGAAACGTTACGAAGGGAAAACAGAGAGTTTACATTGCAATCTCGGTGGGACCGATCGCTCATCTCGGTGAGACCAAAATGTTACGAAGGGAAATAGAGAGATTACAACCCCATCTCGGTGAGACCGAGATCCCTATCGGTGAGACCGATTTGCCTAGAGTTTGTGGCAGTGGCTATGACATTTGAAACTCGATGGCGCCGGATAGGAAGAATCGGTGGGGCCGAGTTTGACTTTTGGTTTAGGTCATATGTGGATGTGAGAAAGTAGTTGAGGGTTTTTGGAGCATATCACTAAGCATTTTGAGCAAGAACCTCATTAAGCAACACCTCATCCCTCCTTGATAGTATTGGCTTTTCCTATAGACTCAATGTGATCTTGGATCACTAAAATGGAAAATGTAGAGTCTTGAGCTTTGAGCTTGAGCCAATCCTTTGTCCATAGCATTTTGAGGGGTCCACTTTTCTCATCCATGCCATGCCAATCATTGAGTTTTCCTGAGATATTAATCTTGGAATAGCATTAGCTCAATGAGCTATATGTTGTTAGGAATTACCAAAACCACCTAGCGATAGTTGCACTTTCAATCTCCCCCTTTTTGGTAATTGATGACAACATATAGATCAAAGCTTCGACAAATGATAATAAGAGTGAAAAAACATTGTCGCTTTGAGAAGTATGTGAAAAGCAAGAGCTCCCCCTGAATTTGTGCATAGTTTAAGATTTGGTTTGGACTGCAAATGCACAAAGAGTTAGGATCATGAGTTACTCTTCCATGTCACATACATCTTGGTGGAGCGCTCAAAATGATAATAATTAAAATACATGCACTCATCACCAAGCAAAGTGAATGATCACATAAAAAGGATAATGTCATCCAACAAGCATTAAGGTAGCATATGATCAAACACATGATCATCCAAGTATCACAAAGTATAAAGTATCTCAACCAAGCAAATAAACGAAGTTTAACCACCAAACAAAAAGAGAGAATAAAAAGCAACGCTCTCTCTCGAAGCCTATGATCTATACATGTTCTCCCCCTTTGGCAACAAGTTACCAAAAAGTTCATAAAAAATGCATAGTGCTAGATCGACACTCAGGCTTGGTCTTCAGGTGGTGGTGTAGACAGAACTCCAAGAACGAAGGCATCAGTCGATGTAGATGGAGCTGGTGGAGTAGGTGCTAGAGCCGGTGGCACTGAAGCTGTAGCTGGTGCAGATGAAGTAGCTCTGGTGTCTGGAATAGGCACTGCAGCAGACCTTTGACCTCTGGGCACTCTAGCTAAAGCATCAGTGGGTTGTCTTGCCCTTCTTCTCCTGCACTTCATCCTGAGGTTTCTCAACGACTGACTGGATCTCAGTGACCTTCACATCTAGGTCATAGAACTTCTGCTCGACGATCCTCTCCAAGCTCTCCTGGTTTTGAGTCAGGGTGGCCAATCCCTTCTCAATCCTCAGAGTGGAGGCAATCAAGTAGCCAAGCTGATCTTGCTTGCTCTTCAGAAGATACTGAGATGCTTCTTCAGTAGTTGGCATCCTTGCAGCCTTTTCAGCCTTTGCCTTCTCCTTCTTGGCTTGTGCGTGCACAGAAGATGGTTCATTTTCATCCATCACCACAGTGTTTTCCTCAAATTCTGGGTAGATGGGCAGGTGCTCCTTGTCCAGCAGATATGTGCTAGTGCCCATCTTGGAGTTAATCAACTCCTGGATCTGTGGGGCATACCCACAACTCCTCTTCTGATCTGCAGTTGTCCTCTTTATGGTTTCCACTATTAGGCTCATGACTTTGAACTTCTGTGGGACATCAGAGATGTGAAGCAAGTTAATTTCATGGCCTCTGATCATCTTGTGATCACCTGACTTTGGCAAGAGAGTGTGCTTGAGGATCTAGTTGATAGTTGGCAAGCCTGATAGAAGGTAATGTACAGATCCAAACTTGTGTGTCTCAAGAGCAGCATCTAGGATCTCCTTGTACATGTGTGCCATGGTGTTGTGATCCTTCTTCTTCTTGGCATAGACATCCAAGTCATCCTCATGTTCTTCTGGGGCATTGATCAACTTAGCCCATTCTGCAACTGTGGACTGGTACCTAGTACCTTCAGACATCCAGACAATCCTTCCATCCGGGTAGAAGTGAGCTGTGGAGTAGAACTGTGTGATGAGCTCATCATTCCATTTTGTGAGCTTCTGAGCCACAAACCCATCAACTCCACAAGCCTTGAAGCTGTCATATACACCAGGGAAGTGATCCCATTTTCCTCAATGTATGTCCAATCGACCCATCTCATGTCACACACTATGGGCTTCTTGTCAAGCAAGATGGTCTCATAGAAGTCCTGTTGTTCCTTTGTATGGAACCTGTAGTCCACAACAGTCCTTCTCCTGGTGGCATATGGATCAGACTCTCTCCATAGCCTTAGACCAGAGTCCTTCCTGACTTTCATGTTCTCTGCAACTGGATGAGCATCATTGTGATCTGGAATTTTTGGCTTCAATTTCCTCAAGACAACAGAATCATATTCTTCTTCTATTGCAGCTTCAGGCATTGGGGCCTTGTTCTTCTCTACTGCTGGGATGTTCCTGGTGCTCCTCTTGGGTGCAGTTTTGGGTTTTGGAGCAGCTGGCTTAGGAGTTCCTTTGGGCTTAGATGAAGCAGCCCCTGATCTTATGGCATCTCCCATAAGTTTCTGAGCTTTAGGTGCTGGTGCATCATCCTCTTCCTCTTCCTCTTCTTCAGAGTCTTTCATGATTGAAGATCTCCCAAGCACTCTGGCAGTGGTCTTCTTGACCCTTTCCTTTCTTTTCTTTTCTGCCACAACCTGCTCTTTGGGTGCAGATCCCAAAGTATCTTGAGTAGATGTTCTGACTTTTGACATTGGAGCTCTCTTGGCAGGAACCTTTTGCTTCATCCCTGGCTTGGTGGCAGCAGTTGTGCCATAATCCTTTTTCAAGACTTTCCTCTTTGAGGTGGTTTCTTCTTCCTCAGCCACATAGTCCTCATCCTCTGACTCTGAGGTTCTTTTCTTGCTGGCCCTTGTGGCAGCCTTTGGCAGATTGCTGGGTGTGCTCCTGCTTCCATCATCTGAGCTGCTAGAGGGACTAGTGCCCTCACTCATCTGAACCTGCTCCTCTGACTTATTTTGACTGTCACTCTGATCTGACATGATGCAAACACTGACAGCAAACCCTGTGAATAGATTATAGATGAGGTAGAGTGGATGAGCATCACAAAGTACAGAGGTTTTTGCAAAAGAGTGAATTAAAAACTTAGTTTTAGTTTTCCACAGAAAGCATTTCGGATCTACCGATTTGCAAACTCGGTGATATCGAAGCATCTTTTGGAACCTAAACTAGTGAACTCGGTCAGACCAAGTCACAGTTCGGTGGCACCGAGACTGCTAGGGTTTCACAAAGTGCTAAACTCGGTCACACAGATTTGCAATTCTCTGTCAGACCGAGAATCACATGTGCAATGGCCTGAGCCAAATCGGTGGAACTGATTTCATCAACTCGATCGGTCCGAGATGGTTTCGGCGGAAACCTAACCCTAAATCTTCAATTCACAACTAAACTACAGAGTGTTTTTGATGGATAGAATGATCTCAATCATGGCAAGATACATGGTAAAGCAATGTGCTGGGGAATCAGAGTTAGAACGGCACAAAGTTCAAGTCCATACCCTAGTTCGGTGATGAACTAGCTACGGCGGCAACGGCGGAGACGATCCCGTTGACGGCGTCGGAGACCAACGACAGGAGGCGGCTGGCGACGAGGAGGATGATCCAGAGACCCAGGGAGACAGAGCAGGCTAAGCGCGGGCGAGGAGGTTCGGAAAGTTTTCGAAAATTTGACCCGTGGATATATATAGCCTGACCCTGTCGGTGTGACCGAGTGGAACAACTCGGTGGCACCGAGATTCATAACTACAAGCAGTTACTGAAACTCGGTGTGACCGAAAAGTTCAAATCGGTTGCACCGAGATTGAAAACCTAGATCGACTTAGTGATCTTGGTATGACCAAAATGGATGAATCGGTTAAACCGAAACACATAAAGAAGTTTTGGATGTTTAAGTCTATGACGAATCGGGGACTCCGAGTGCTCCTCACACAGAGTGGTTCGAATCTGACTTGATCAAACTTTGTGATGCAGCATGAATAGAGTTTGAGACGAGAAAAGCATAGATAGCTAGAGAAGGTTCTTAGGCATTCTTGTCCATCCACTTGGCAAGAGAAAAAGAAACCAACCAATCAAAACAACAAGTGGATGTCCTCGAATGAGTAAATTATGCAACCAACATGCTCACACAATAAGATGTCAAATGAAATATGTGGCAAAGCATGCACAAACAATTCTAGCATCTATCAAGCAATTGGCGATGACTAGGTCATCTATATATGAGTATATTGACTTAGGAGTCAAATGAGAACATTTGATCGTAGGTTATACTCATCGTTTAAGCACAAGTGGGGTTACCACTTTTACATAAAGCGTTGTTGTGTTCACACCATTAGAGTTGCTTTAACTCAATTGTTAGACCAAAGCTCCCCCTAGATGTGAGATCCCCCTAAGAGGGATGAACTAACCTTGGGTTTTATCGATGATGACTTCATGTAGGTGATGAAGATGTGGATGCTTGTAACGCCCTCGATGCGGCTATATCTCCCACGTGTCGAAGCACGACTTAGAGGCATAACCGCATTGAAAGAAATGTTGCAAGTGAGGTAATCTTCGCACAACCCATGTAATACATAAGGGAAAGAGATACATAGTTGGCTTACAATCGCCACTTCACACAATACAAGGATAAAGCATTATATCATCCAGATACAATCAAGGTCCGACTACGGAACCAAAATGAAAGAAGACTACCCCAAACCTAAAATATGGTTTAACATGGTGGCATTACTTTGCATGTTTAACAACTCTAAAATATGGTTTAGGGCAGAACAGTACCAAACCTAAGACATGCATATGGGGATTTTCCGGACTTGTTGCTTGTTGTTCCGGCCTCATTTAAACTTGCCTAGATAGGTAGTTTTCATATGCTTCACCTCTTGCCATGCTAACCAACATTTAATATTATTGAGTACATAAACGGGAGAGAACTAAATAAGTCACGTGGTGTTTCATCAATATGCAACTCCGTTGCATATTGAGCTCCACTTAATTTGTAGTATTACTTGTGCACTTTGCCATGCCATGCCTCATTAATCTGGACATGCATCATATTTGGTTGTGCATCATGTCATGCTTATGTGGTGGTTGTTTACTATGGTGTTTGCTTCTTTCCGGTGTTGCTTCTTCGAGTCGGTTCCGATAACGTCGTGTTTGTGAGGATCCGTTCGACTACGTCTGTTTGTCTTCTTCATGGACTCGTTCTTCTTCCTTGCGGGATTTCAGGCAAGATGACCATACCCTCAAAATCACTTCTATCTTTGCTTGCTAGATGCTCGCTCTTTTGCTATGCCTATGCTACGATACCTACCACTTGCTTATCATGCCTCCCACATTGCCATGTCAAACCTCTAACCTACCTTGTCCTAGCAAACCGTTGTTTGGCTATGTTACCGCTTTGCTCAGCCCCACTTATAGCGTTGTTAGTTGCAGGTGAAGATTGGAGTTGTTCCTCGTTGGAACATGGATATTTTGTTGGGATATCACAATATCTCTAATTTAATTAATGCATCTATATACTTGGTAAAGGGTGGAAGGCTCGACCTTATGCCTGGTGTTTTGTTCCACTCTTGCCGCCCTAGTTTCCGTCATATCGGTGTTATGTTCCCGGATTTTGCGTTCCTTACACGGTTGGGTTATAATGGGAACCCCTTGACAGTTCGCTTTGAATAAAACTCCTCCAGCAAGGCCCAACCTTGGTTTTACCATTCGCCACCTAGCCTTTTCTTTTCCCTTGGGAGTCGCGCTCCCGAGGGTCATCATTATTTTAACCCCTCCGGGCTAGTGCTCCTCTGAGTGTTGGTCCAACTTGTCAGCCGTCAGTGGCCACCAGGGGCAACTCTAGGCTGGCCTACCGGAAGTTTGGACAATCCGGTGTGCCCTGAGAACGAGATATGTGCAGCTCCTATCGGGATTTGTCGGCACATTCGGGTGGCTTTGCTGGACTTGTTTTACCATTGCCGAGGATGTCTTGTAACTGGGATGCCGAGTCTGATCGGATTGTCTTAGGAGAAGGAATATCCTTCGTTGACCGTGAGAGCTTGTGATGGGCTAAGTTGGGACACCCCTGCAGGGATTTGAACTTTCAAAAGCCATGCCCGCGGTTATGGGCAGATGGGAATTTGTTAATGTTCGGTTGTAGAAAACCTGAAGTTTATCTTAACTAAAATACATCAAGCGCGTGTGTAGCCGTGATGGTCTCTTCTCGGCGGGGTCCGGGAAGTGAACACGGTGTTGGAGTAATGTTTGACGTAGGTTGTTCTAGGATCACTTATTGATCATAGTTCATCGATCGTGCTTTGCCTTCTCTTCTCCCTCTCATTTGCGTATGTTAGCCACCATATATGCTAGTCGCTTGCTGCAGCTCCACGTCATACCTTTTATCCTTCCTATAAGCTTAAATAGTCTTGATCGCGAGGCTGTGAGATTGCCGAGTCCCTGTGACTCACAGATACTTCCAAAACCAGCTTGCAGGTGCCGTTGAACCGTGCAGGTGACGCAACCGAGTTCAAGGAGGAGCTCGATGAAGATCGTGTTCGTTATGTTGTTCCGTTTCTAGTTGATCAGTAGTGGAGCCCAATTGGGACGATCGGGGATCTGTGTAGCATTTGGGGTAGTCTTCTTTCATTTTGGTTCCATAGTCGGACCTTGATTGTATCTGGATGATGTAATGCTTTATCCTTGTATTGTGTGAAGTGGCGATTGTAAGCCAACTATGTATCTCTTTCCCTTATGTATTACATGGGTTGTGCGAAGATTACCTCACTTGCGACATTGCTTTCAATGCGGTTATGTCTCTAAGTCGTGCTTCGACACATGGGAGATATAGCCGCATCGAGGGCGTTACAATTCTCTAAGTTGATGTAGATCATTCGGAGCTATCCTTTGGAGTGAATTGCACTTTCAATACCTACACAGGTTAGTCCCACAAGGAACAAACAAGGATATCCATAGACATAGAGTGATTCACACACAATATGATGTCTATGAGAGCATTAGGTTACCTTGTCCCTTGTCTTACCAACAAGAGGGTTTGTGACTCCTTGAAGTAGTGCAAGATGTGGAAGTTGATTGCACTTGTTCTTGCCAAAATGATAAGAGTGAAGTATGTTGGCGGAGTTACCCTCAAGAACTCTCTAGTTCTTCTTCTTCGGGATCCACACCATCTTGATGGGAATCCTCAGAGTTGTAGTTGTACTTGATGAAGTGGAACTTGATGTAGTCTTGGGAACCCACTTGACCAAGGCCTTAGGAGCTTCTTCAAATGTATCAATTTCCTCTTGAAGCTTGTCCTTGCCTTTTTGCTTATGGTCTTGTGGTGGAAGATCATCTTGAGCTTGTGTCCCTTTGAAAGAAGTAGGATCATACTTGTCTTGTTGAGGAACAAACTTCGTCTTGGGGTATTGATCTTCTTCCCACTCAACTCCATTGGCATTGAACTTTCATTCAAAACCAATGCCTTGATTCTTCCGGTGTCTTCCTTGCTTGCGTACAATTTCCTCGAATTGCTTACTCCCGGCAACGCTCTTGTAAACACCTTTCTCTATGATTCCTTTCAATAAGCTATTTTCTTGCTCAAGTGTAACTTGGCTAAGAGAATCATTAGTGGAATCAAGAAAACTACTAGAAGCAACAACATTGGATTTAGCATGACTATTGTTACTACTAGAGGAAGAATCCTTCTTGTTCTTGTTACTAGACTTGACTTGAGGCATGTAAGTGGATAAGAGTAAATGCTTGGCAATGTAAGAAGAACTTTTCTTGCGAAGATCATCATTGATTTCCTTTAAGAACTCATGCTCAAGATTGAGCTTCTCAAAACATAATTTCTCATGAGTCCTTAAAAGTTCTCGATGATCTCCTAAGATAGTTCCATGAGCTAACTTAAGAGTGTTTAATTCTTTAGTTAGAGACTCAATATTCTCCTTATCATTGTCATTCATTCCATCTTGATTAGCATGATTAATTGACGTTTCATCATAGTATTCATCACTAGAGTTGTCAACAAGTAAATCATCATCACCTAACAAGTCATCTTCATCACTATTGAAATCAACATACTCGGGGTGTGATACCTTTAGGCCTTTAGCCATGAAGCATCTTCCAATTCCTTCATTTGGTGAATCAAATATTTCGTAGGAGTTGGTTGACACAAGTGCTAGACCGGCAACACCTTCATCTTGAGTATATTCGGAGTCAGAGTGATAGCTTCTCTCGGAGTCATTGTCGGAGTCGGAGCCGGATACCCATTCACCAACATGAGCTTGATGTCTTCGTTTTGTGTAGCTCCTTGATGACTTGTCCTTCCTTTCCGAATCCTTACTTCTCCGGGAGGGTCTTCGTTCATAATGATCATCCCTACTCCTTCTCTCCCTCGATGGTGATTCTTCTCTTCTACTTCTTCTTTTGGGAGAATCTTCTCTTCTCTTGTGGGGTGCCATACACTCATTGGAATAGTGTCCGGGTCTTCCACAATTGTAGCAGTTTCGCTCTCGACTAGAAGATCTTTTGTCATTTTAGGACCTTGACTTCGAACTTCTCTCTTTTCTTCTATTCTTGTAGAACTTGTTGAAGTTCTTCACCATTAGGCTCCATTCTTCATTGAAGGTTTGTTTCTCACTTGATGATGTGGGAGCTTCACATGAGGCTTTGTAAGCACCACTTGACTTGTTATGGAGCTCCTCCTTATCCTTGAGTGACATCTCATGAGCAACAATTCTTCCAATGACTTCCGTTGGCTTGAGATCTTTGTAATTTGGCATCATTTGGATCAATGTGCATACGGTATCGTATTTTCCATCCAAGGCTCTTAGGATCTTCTTGATGATGAATTTGTCGGTCATCTCTTCACTTCCTAAGCCGACAATCTCATTTGTGATAAGAGCAAGCCTAGAGTACATTTCAGCGACACCTTCACCATCCTTCATTTTGAACTTGTCAAGTTGACTTTGAAGCGCATCCAACTTGGATTCCTTGATGGAGTCGGTACCTTCGTGCATATCAATCAAAGTATCCCAAATTTCCTTTGCATTCTCAAGACGGCTGACTTTGTTGAATTCTTTGGGGCACAATCCGTTGAAGAGGATATCACAAGCTTGAGCATTGTATTGTAGCATCTTCAACTCGTCCGCGGTAGCTTCACGATTCGGTTCTCTCCCATCAAAGAATTCACCTTGCAAGCCAATACACACAATAGCCCAAACGGCGGGGTTATGTCCAAGAATATGCATTTTCATCTTATGCTTCCAACTAGCAAAATTAGTGCCATCAAAGTAAGGACCTCTATGGTGGTAATTTCCCTCGCTAGACGCCATACTCTCCTAGGTTGTGAAACCAAGGCTATGACTTCCAAAAGCTATGAAAATCAAAGCAAATGGAGACCAAAGCTCTGATACCACTTGTAGGATCGAAAGTATGTCTAGAGGGGGGGGGGTGATTAGACTACTTGACCAAATAAAAATAGAGCCTTTTCCCAATTTTAGTTCTTGGTAGATTTTACCAACTTTGAACAAGTCAAGCAATCTTAACACAATTCAAGCAAGCATGCAAAGAGTATATGAGCAGCGGAAAGTAAAGCATGCAACTTGCAAGAATGTAAAGGGAAGGGTTTGGAGGATTCAAACGCAATTGTAGACACAGATGTTTTTGTCGTGGTTCCGATAGGTGGTGCTATCGTACATCCATGTTGATGGAGACTTCAACCCACGAAGGGTAACGGTTGCGCGAGTCCACGGAGGGCTCCACCCACGAAGGGTCCACGAAGAAGCAACCTTGTCTATCCCACCATGGCCATCGCCCACGAAGGACTTGCCTCGCTAGCGGTAGATCTTTAAGAAGTAGGCGATCTCCTTGCCCTTACAAACTCCTTGGTTCAACTCCACAATCTTGTTGGAGGCTCCCAAGTGACACCTAGCCAATCTAGGAGACACCACTCTCCAAGAAGTAACAAATGGTGTGTTGATGATGAACTCCTTGATCTTGTGCTTCAAATGATAGTCTCCCCAACACTCAACTCTCTCTCACGGGATATGGATTTGGTGGAAAGAAGATCTGAGTGGAAAGCAACTTGGGGAAGTCTAGAGATCAAGATTCATATGGTAGGAATGGAATATCTTGGTCTCAACACAAGTGTAGGTGGTTCTCTCTTAGAAAATATAGGTTGGAAGTGTAAGTTTGTTCTGATGGCTCTCTCCCTGAATGAAGAGGTGGTGGAGGGGTATATATAGCCTCCACACAAAATCTAACCGTGACACATAACTTTCCAAACTCAGTGGGACCGAATGGTTAAACTCGGTCTGACCGATTTAGCAAAGCTAGTGACCGTTAGGGTTTTCGGTGGGACCGACATGCAACTCGGTAGGACCGATATGATTAGGGTTAGGGCATAACGTAATCTCGGTGAGACCGATTACACAAACTCGATGAGACCGATTTTGGTAATAAGCTAACCAGAGAGTTGGTCAGCTAAACTCGGTGGGACCGATCGCTCATTTCAGTGAGACCGAAACGTTACAAAGGGAAAATAGAGAGTTTACATTGCAATCTCGGTGGGACCGATCGCTCATCTCAGCGAGACCGAAATGTTACAAAGGGAAACATAGAGATTACAACCCCATCTCGGTGAGACCGAGATCCCTATCGGTGAGACCGATTTGCCTAGGGTTTGTGGCAGTGGCTATGACATTTGAAACTCGGTGGCGCCGGATAGAAAGAATCGGTGGGGCCGAGTTTGACTTTTGGTTTAGGTCATATGTGGATGTGAGAAAGTAGTTGAGGGTTTTTGGAGCATATCACTAAGCATTTTGAGCAAGAACCTCATTAAGCAACACCTCATCCCTCCTTGATAGTATTGGCTTTTCCTATAGACTCAATGTGATCTTGGATCACTAAAATGGAAAATGTAGAGTCTTGAGCTTTGAGCTTGAGCCAATCCTTTGTCCTTAGCATTTTGAGGGGTCCACTTTTCTCATCCATGCCATGCCAATTATTGAGATTTCCTGAGATATTTATCTTGAAATAGCATTAGCTTAATGAGCTATATGTTGTTAGGAATTACCAAAACCACCTAGGGATAGTTGCACTTTCAAGAAGCTCGAGGCCTGCTGCAGGGGCTGGCACGACGAGCTCCAGTCTGTGCTGTGGTCCATCTGCACCACCGCCACCAGGCCGACAGGATAAACCCCGTTCTTCCTCGTCTATGGAGCAGAAGCGGTTCTCTCACATGAGGTCAAGCATCGCTCCGCGCGGGTCCTGGCGTTCGATGAAACGCGGCAGGACGCCATGCGGGGGATGGATCTCGTGCTGGGGGAGGAATGCCGCCATGAAGCCTCGCTCCGAGCTACGAGGTACCAGCAGGCGCTGTGGCGGTACCACTGCCGCAGCGTCCACTCCAGGACGCTCGAGGTGGGTGACCTTGTCCTAAGGCGGGTGCTCTCCAGGGAAGGGCTGCACAAGCTCTCGCCCATGTGGGAGGGCCCGTTTCGGGTCGCCCATGTCTCCAGGCCTGGCGCTGCGCGCCTGGAGACGCAGGACGGGGTCCCCATCCAGAACGCCTGGAACATCCAGCACCTCAGGAAGTTCTACCCATGAAGCAAGGCCCGGTGCTTGTGAAGCAAGGCCTAGTGGTTGTGAAGAATCTCCGCTCGTAACACTCTCATGTAATAATGAGTGGGGCTGTACACGCCCCGGAGTCTGAGGAGTGCCAACCTCGGGCCTCGGGGGCTCCCTCCCACGACTAGTGGCAGCACTTAGCTCCGCGTTGGTGAGACGACAAGAAGACTAGACTAGGTGCCGGACGCGGCTTTTCATTTGCTTTCTGCAGTTGGCTTGCCCCTCTTTAATCGAATTTTCCTTCCGATGTCACTTGCTGATCTTGTTCCTTCGATTTTTCCCTTGTTTCTGCCTTTGGTTCTTCGTTTGAACTATACCCTCTCTCGCGTCCCTTGCGAGGGGGCTGGATAGGTGCCCCTCGGGCCCTCATGAGCGTTCTGTCTGTTTTTCGCGAGGCACCCTAGTTCGAGCCGCAAGCTGGCGCATCTCCCTCGATCCATGCCCATCGGGTACTGCGACAGGAGGTGTTGGGTCGTAGCCATTCGCAGGTAACGCGTGCTAGCCAGCAGGCTGCTACGACGTGGACCAGGTACGGATCTCCTAGCAAATTTTCACAGTTCCTCCTCGTCAGGTACAGAGAAACACGCGTATCGCTAAGCAGGATCTACTTCAGGCACATCGAGCTAAGTCATTCTACGCGCATGCATAGATCATAACGTTGCAACATAGCACAGGAATGATAAACACAACATAACAACCCGGAAATCATAGTTTGTTGCACGCCCCCACGGGGCCCCATACTTGTCTTTCTCTAATGCAGGAAGGAAAGGAAGAACGAAACAAAAGAAGGACGTGCTCCTACGGCAGGTTGCGAGGACAGGCTCGCGGAGCTCTCCCGAGCTCAGTCGGACCCCTCCTCGTGCTTCACCGGAGCGTAGCGATGAGCGGACCCGCTGCCACCTTCGAAGCGGGCGCGGTGGCATGGCGGCTGGTCGTAGCCGCCGCTGCTGGAGCTGCCACCGGAGGAAGAGTCAACATAGCTGGACGAGACATGGCCGGGCCCGCCTCCATCCTCGTCACAACCATCGCCAAGGCCGAGCACCTCGTCGCCGTCATTGTCCTCGGGGAAGCACCCAGCATGGTGACCATCTTCCCCGAACACCCTCACGAAGAGGGTCGTGTTGCCATCGTACTTGAAGTGGAGGGCACACCGCCTGCCCAGCCCGCGCGCGCGGGCGAACTTCTGACAGTCGCGTGCCAGGACCACGTTGCACGCGGCGGAGATCTCCACCGCGACCCATGAGGCCCTACTGCAGCAACCACCCGCCTGCAGCCAGAGACCGCCTGGACCTGCGGACGGCAGTTCGCTGACGAAGAACCGCGGGAGCTAAAGCTAGGTGCCAGCCGGGTTCTCCGACCACACGATGAACTCCGGCATCACCTCCGCCGATTGGAAGCGTGGCCGGGGAGGCCGCGCAACCACGGCACACCTCACTTCCTCAACAGGGCTACCGCGACCTAGGTGGCTGCCACCACGCGAAGAGGTGCCACTGCGGCTGTGAGGGGCCACGTCGGGGGTTGCAATGTGCTTGCGAGGGCGACTGCACCCCCTCTTGGGTGGCGGCAAGCCAGGCCCCTCCTGGCGAGCTTTCCACTTCTCTACGGCTGAGAGCCTCTTCACAGGCGCCATGAGCGTCACTGCAAGGAGTGGAGCAAGGAAGAAGAAGAGGCGGGCGAAGCGAGGAAGAGACGGGTGATTGGGGATCCGCCCCCACTTCCGATCTATAGCCAAGGGGAGGCCAACCGCCGGCCTCCATGATCTAAGGTAATAATGATCTTTTTCCTACATGCAGCTAGGACCCGTCAAGTCGGCCAGTTGCCGAGGCTACGTGGGGAAGCGGAGATGCCCACGTCCAATCAGTCGCCACGCGTCAACCAAGGCCGCAGGCTGTTGGGGCCCATGGCACTCCGCACTTGCCCTTTGGCTTCGCCTCGAAGCCAAGCCCGAGCGCACCTTGGGCCCGGGGGCTACTATGGCGTTCTGGGAACGGGGGTGCCCAGACTTGCCTGCCCGCGGCCTGCAGCGTGGCTCCTCCAGCGGCCCCATATGGCCCATCTTCACCAGCAAACATTCAAGACCCTCGCGAGGGTCCAAGCCTCGCGATGCGGACGATGCAAGACCTCCTCAGGGGCGGCCTCACCAGGCTGGCTCGCGAGGGGCGGAGAGATCAAGGCAAGGCAAACTTCGCGAGGTTCCAATGACGTAAGCCATGACGATCAAGACCAGGCGGGTGCCAGGCGGGCGCCAGCAAGCGCGGTGTCCTCGCTTCCCCTTTGGTGATAAGGAGGCAAGCACATGCGAGGAGTTCCAAGGCATCAGGCAAAGGTTTCCATATCGGTGGAACAAGACCAAGACCAGCAGGACGACAGGACGAAGGTCATCATGGACTGCCATATTGATGGTCACTTCAAATAACACGCTTAATGAGATTGGGTATTTGAGCTGAGTTGGTATTGACCTATACGCACTAACCGCCACATAGGACAAGATATGGGCAACCGACGTCGTAGTATCAGCCGAGGCCTTCTAGACGTCAGTGACTAAGTCACGTGCGCCGGGTTGGACTGGAACGTCCGCTCTTGTATAAGGGGGGCTAGGTCTGCTCACCGGCCGCGTTCGCAACATGCAAGAGTGCAAAGCGCGATGGGCCCAAGACCCATGCATACTTAGGATTTAGACCGGCGTGCTGACCTCTCTGTTAGGCCTAGGTAGGGCTGCGACATGTTCATCTTCCGAGGTCGGGCATGACCCAAGAAAGTGTGTTCGACCAGAGGGATCGATCATGTCGGGTAATGTGGTGCACCCCAGCAGGGAAGACTGATCTATTCGAATTGCCGTGTCCACGGTAATAGGACGACCCAGAGTTGTATTCCGACCTCATGACAACTAGAACCGGATACTTAATAAAACACACCCTTTCAAGTGGCAGATATGACCCCGGTGATTGCTTTCCCATAGGGCGACGAGGGGAGGATTGCCGGGTAGGTTTATGCTATACGTTGCTACTTGGTGAACTTACCAGCTACTCTATTCTATATGCCTCAAGATAGAGGCTGCCAGAAGCGTAGTCTTCGATAGGACTAGCTTCTCCCCGTCTTATTCTGGCATTCTGCAGTTCGGTCCACAGATACTACCCATTTCATTGATACCAATGCATATGTAGTGTAGATCCTTGCTTGCGAGTAATTTGGATGAGTACTCACAGTTACTTTGCTTCCCCCTTTTCCCCTTCGATACCCGGTTGCTGCGATCAGATTGGAGCCCAGGAGCCAGACGCCACCATCAACGACGACCCCTACTACATGGGGGGGGTGCCTACTACTACGTTCAGGCCGCCAACAACCAGGAGTAGTTAGGAGGATCCCAGGCAGGGGTCATGCGCCTCTTCGATCTCTATCCCAGTTTGTGCTAGCCATCTTATGGCAACTTGTTTAAATTATGTCTGTACTCAGATATTATTGCTTCTGCTGACTCATTTATGTTTGAGCAATTGTATTTGAGCCCTCAAGGCCCTTGGCTTGTAATATGATGCTTGTATGACTTCTAATTGTGTTTAGAGTTGTGTTGTGATATCTTCTCGTGAGTCCCTGATCTTGATTGTACACATTTGCATGTATGATTAGTGTACAATTGAATCAGGGGCGTCACAAGTTGGTATCAGAGTCGACTGCCTGTAGGAACCCCCCTTCCACACTCCTTGGCCGAAGTCAAGTCTAGACATTGCAAAATTTTTACTAACATGGTTGTGTGCCATACAGGCCCACATCGCCATTGGGTGGTACTAGGATCTTTTACTTCTCGTCTATACTCTGGGACTCTGATCTCTCTTCCATTCAGTTTAATCGAATTTGCTAACTCTTAACATTAGGATCTCATAACCGCATTCACCCCAAAGTTGGATAATCTAAAGATATTCCTTCGAAATGTGTTTTGAATAATACACACTTTGTCATTTGACATACTGGAACATTTTTGCTTTTGGATGGATCCAATGAGGCAGGTCGTGTGCCACACGGCAACCATTGGAGCCTCGGGATCACCTACTGCGCTAGCTGACATGATGACCTACGCGGGTTATCACTGGCACCCTGAGTACATCATCTACGAGCAGTACTGGGACTTTAACCAGGAGCAATACCATGCCATCGTCTAGCTCTACTCTCGGGATGATAACTCATCTACTATGCTGCACACCGCTCATGGTGTTGGAGTGACCATCAATATGGCAGTCCACGATGTTGCCTATGCAGCTCTGACACGTCTTCGTGGAGAGTATCGATCATTGGACACTTCCCCTTTCAGGCACATTGCCATCGCATCCAGCGATGGCGAGGAGCGATACTACACTGTTGTCTACTCCACCGTCACCCGGGAGCTCTTCCCCCACGAGAACTTTATCAGGCATGCTGATGGTCTAGATCGGGCTAACCGAGCTCTTCTCCACGAGTTGTACACCACCCGTGTGCACCTGTACAACGCTTTGACGCAATTGCACCCCTTTGTCCGAGTTGGGCATTTGTTGAGTTCTGTGATCTACCCAGCCAGGACCATGATGCCCGGTGGTTTTGGTTGGCCATATGTTGGATGCTACACTCCCGCTCGTGGTCCTCTTTTGCCACCTGAGCATCGGGTTCTGCACCAAAGTATCCACGGACCGCAGCAGGCTGACGTGGAAGATTTCCCGATGCGTCACTACCAGCTGTCAGGCTACACGTACCTCCATAGTACCTTCTGCGACTGATGTAGTCTTTCTTATTAGTACTAGATGCATTCCCCGCGAGCCTGTGTGCCACTTGCTATGTCGCTAGTCCATGTACTGAACTCTATGCATGGCCCCTTTTGTAAGATATGGGGACTACTGTGTACTATCTATCGTGTTCCTTTCATCATGCATGTTTCAACATGAACAATTCTTGTCTTTGCAAATTTCTCAAATGCTAAACTACCCCTGCTAAATATTAGCAGGATGGTTAGACCGGGTGGTCGTGGTGGCAATGCCCCACCACCACCTGAGTACATGGCTGGTATGATCCAACAGTTCGAGCTGAATCACTGGTTCATGGAGAATATTGTCGGCGTCCTAGGAACGAGGGTACCCAGACTTGCCTGCCTACAGCCCACGGTGTGGCTCCATCGATGACCCGGTATGGCCCAGCTTCAGCATCAACAACCCAAGACCCACGCGAGGGGCCAAGCCTCGCGAGGCAGACAACACCAAGACCTCCCTGGGGGGCGGCCACACCAGGCTGGCTCCCGAGGAGCGGAGATATCTATGCAAGGTGCACCTCGTGAGGTTCATATGACGTGAGCCATGACGACCTAGGCCAGGCGGACACTAGTGGGCGTAGTGTACCAGTTTCCTCTTTGGTGCTAAGGAGGCAACCACAGGCACAGGGTCCTAAGGAATCAAGCAAAGGTTTCCATATCAAGGCAACGAGACCAAGACCGCCAGGACGTAGGTCATCGCGAAGCCCACCATGGCGTCACCACTAGAGGCTTTTGTAGGCGAACACTACTTTTGTTAGGATACCTTGTACTAGTTGCCTCCCTTCGAATTTGGCCGTTGTGGGATCCCATGCCGCCTATATTTGGGAAGAGGACCAAGGCCCCTATAAATAGGGCTTAGCCACCACCATAGAGGGGATCGGATCCATTCCACCCTGACCAGCTCACCAGCTCATCAAGCGCAAGAACTCCTCACCTCCTAAGGCTGTTCGACCATTGTACTAGTTCATCCCCAGCCCCTTGAGGCAATCCACCACAAAGTTGGAGTAGGTTATTACACTGCAAGGTGGCCCGAACTAGGATAAACTGATGTGTCTCTTGTCCCTTGGGTTCGTCGAGCTAGGCCTTGGAACCGTTGGACAGGCAGACTGGGGAGGACGAGATCTTCGCACGCACCCCAGGGTTCAAACCTCTCAAGGGTTTGCAGAATCCCGAATCTGACATTTGGCGCGCCAGGTAGTGGTGCGTCGGAGCCTCTCTTCTGCCGATCGACTCACCGCCGCTCCACTGCTTCCATGGCTGATGCTCGTCGAGCCCATGTTGAGCATCGGGCCACTCTCGCCGCTCGCGTCGCCCAGACAGCACCCATCGGCGGGCCTTCCCATCGTTCCCATCGCCTGCCGCCAATGCCACCACCGGCCCGGTGGGGCACGAGTAGCAAGCTTCATCGCTGCACCCCTCCGTGCGGTGTGATGGACCCACCATCCCGTCGCTGACTCCGGCTGGTTCTTCATCTCACACTCATCGTGGGCCGGCGGACACGCAGTCTGCACTGCTCATGGCACGCTAGCTCTAGCGCTACCGCATGGTCGACGATTTCTACGAAGACTAGCTGGACCGCATTGCCGATCTTGTCAGCACCGCTGGGGGGGGGTCTCCTACGCCGTCCCTCTCGCTACCTCGCCCGCCGCCTGACACAGGCGACATAGCCCATGGAGCGCCTCCGCCACCTCCCCGTCAAGACATCACCCTCGGACCAAGGCACGCGGCCCCACGACGTGACTCTCCGCGCAGGGCGCCCACACGTGAAGAAGAAAGCTGCCAGGAGGTCCAACGGCCGCAAGAAGATGCCCCAGCGCTCCCTGCACCACCACGTCAAGACCGCGCGCCACCTGCGGTGGTGGCGCATGAGCACCGAGATCAGGCTCCACCTCCACGCCGGCCTCCCGTGACCACCGCGGGCTGCCGAGCCTTCACTCCGCAGCTACGCAGCGTCGTCTGGCCGGGGAAGTTCAAGACTGAGCTGCCTCCACGCTATGATGGCACCCCCGACCCTACCAAGTTCCTACAGCTCTACGAGCTAAGCATCGAGTTGGCCAACGACAACGACAAAGTCATGGCGAACTAGTTTCCCATGGCTCTCAAGGATGGCGCACGCTTGTGGCTCCTGAACCTACCCACGGGATCGATCTCCTCCTAGGGCGAGATGCGTGAGCATTTCGTCGCCAACTTCCAGGGCACTCGCGACCGCCCGCCTGCCGCGGGTGACCTACGACGCATCAAGCAGCAGCCAGGCGAAACCCTGTAGAAGTACATCCAGCGCTTCAACAGCGTTCGCCTCAAGATCCCCAAGGTGTCGGACGAAGCCATCATATCAGGATTCTCTGATGGCGTCCGCAATGTCAAGATGAAGGAGGAGCTCGCCATACACGAGGACCTATGCACGGCTCTAGAGATGTTCAACATGGCGACCAAGTGCGCGAGAGCTGAGGAAGGACGCTTCTCCCTCCTTGAGCTCCCAGCGGCTGACCCAGAAGACAAGAAGGCCAAGGACGTGAAGCGCAAGGGGGCGGCCGTGCTCGCGGCTGAACCAGAGATGAAGCGCGGCTGTGACCACCCAGAGTCATCCAAGGGCAGTCGTCCGTTCTGCATCTTCCACAATGTACACACCCACAACACCAATAAATGTGAAGAGATCAGGGCCATCCGCGATGGGCACCTCGGTCGTCGCCCCGAGCGCAACGATCGAGGTTACAGCAGTGGAGGAGGTCGAAGTGGAGGACGCTGGGATGACCGCGGCCCCCGCCAGGAGTGGCACGACCAGCCTTGTGAGGACTGTTGGCAGGGCCAGCCTCGTGAGGACCGTCCATAGGGCAACGCTGGCCTCCCTCCGCTGCCACCACCACCAAGAAGGAACGATGACCACCAACAAGACGAGGGGGCTGGGGGCTTCCAGTAGCCTCGTGCCATCGCCTGCATCTTGGGCGGCGCTCTGGCCCCAGCTTCTCATCGCATCTTCAAGAAGTTTGCCCGTGAGGTGAACGTGGCCCTCCCCAGGATCGAGGCCACACGCCCGCTTAGGTTGTCCAAGTGCACCATCACCTTCAGCTCGTCCGACCAGCTCAAGTGCACGACAACTGTCGGCGCCCTCCGGATGCTTTGCTCGCCCGTCATCAACAATGTCCTCGTCACCAAGACCCTCATCGATGGTGGTGTGGGGCTCAATGTTCTTTCCATCGAGACGTTCGATCGCCTCCAAGTGCCCCATGATCAGCTGCAGCCCACCAAGCCTTTCTCAGGAGTGACTGACGACTCCACCACCTCGATAGGGCAGATCTACCTCCCTGTCACCTTCGGCCAGCGCGACAACTATCGAATCGAGCTCATCGACTTTGACGTCGCCCACATCTACCTTCTGTACAATGGCATCCTTGGATATCCAACCCTGGCCAAGTTCATGGTGGTGACTCATCATCGTTACGATGTCCTCAAGATGCCAGGGAACCGCGACGTCATCATGATCGCCTGCGAGGAGAAGGATGCAGTGTGCTCTCTCCAGCGCGCCTACCAGGCTGCAGCGGTCAAGGACCCACACAACGAAGGCACCATCTACCCTCCTTAGGCTATCCCCAAGAAGAAGAAGCAGCAGCTTCGCCAAGAGCCTCAGGAGAGCGGTGTCTCCAGTGGCACCACCTCAGGACCTGCACCCACCGACGGGGCGCCTCCCTCTTGCGCATAGGAAGGCGCGCCCAGTGCCCTTCTTCGGGCTGGGCTCGGGGGCTCTCTTCTGGAGGGCCTCTAACTTAGCCAATGTCACGAGGGAGGCACTCGGGCACCACATGGAGGCGTGCTTTAGTGCATGTTTCCCTCACGAGGGCACAAGGCACGGGGTGCCAGCTGCTCAGGAGTTCATCACCAAGGCGACCGAGGATATTTAATAGGCAAGAGCCATGCGCGGCGACCGCCGCCCGCCGTCTGGCGCAGCTCCTTGTCCTGGCGAGGACAACGAGCTACGCGTCTACGTCAACATTCCAGGGCTCAACAGGGCCGCATCCCAGGAGCAATTCTAGCCATCGCACGCTGGTTGGTGTGAGGGTCCCCCTCACAGCTACGTTCACATGCCCTTTGGCCTGCCGAGCACGGCTGTTACCTTCTAGCGCCACCTATGGAGCATCATGGCAGCTCAAGAGGCCAAGCACCATGTGGTCCTGGAGGAGATAGAGACGGTTCTTCGCGAGCCCCCTGAGCACCCAGAGCCTCCCGAGGTTCAGGACCCACGTGGCTCGTGAGGAGCGACTTCTTCAGCACGCATCTTCAGCTACTCCAACATATCTTCAAATGGTCCCAGGTGACATTTTCCAGTTTATTCTGTTGGGGGCGCCCATCAGGCTGCATTATCCCCAGATCGCATGGGCCTGTCCATGCGGCATGTATCTTTCTTGCATCTTCTAGTCGCTCTGTTGGGGGCGCCCCTCGGGCTGCACCATCCCCATGCCGTGTGGGTCTGTCCCTGTGGCATGTATCATTCTTGCATCTATCAGAGCTAGCTTTACCTCCTTCCATGAGTCGCTTTATGATTATCATCTGCTTGTCCGTTACTTTGATGCCATGAACGTCGTGCGCCCTTGCAAGCCCACGCACGACCGCCTCATGATTAAGGACTGGCACGGTGTCTGTGCTTGGGTCCGTCCCTGCAGCGTCGCTTAACCCAAGAGGCTGACTTCTAGCTTGTGGGCCAGCTCCCGTGTACTTCACCTCCCATGGACCTTGGTGCCTTGTTCTCGCATGAGCTAATCATGGGCAGACGAGCTAGGGCGCGCGACACGGTGCCTCATCACCACGGGAGCCGCACGTCGGTTGTCTTTCTTCAGGACTTTCGCATGAGAAGACTGGGCACGACGTCTGTGCTCGGGTCCGTCCCTGCAGCATCGACAAACCCAACTGCTGAGTTCTGTCTGGCGGGCCGGCCCCGTTCACGTCACCTCCTGAGGTCATTGGTGTTTGGCCTTCTCATGTGATAGCCTTAGGAGATTCATTCGGCGCAGGTTGTCTAACAATGTCGCAGGGTCATCACAAGTGTTCCACATCAAATTCAGGCACAGCCCGCCTTGAGGTAGGGCCTCGTGAGTCCCGCGCTGGCTCACGAGTGCCCGGACACACCTCCTCTAGCCCTGCCGTGCAAGCCACGTGTCAGGGCGGGGCTGTAAACGCCCCGGGGGCTCCACTCAGAGGGAGCCCCCACCCATGCACAAGTGGAAGCACCATGCTCCGTGCTGGCAGTCGACACGGTCGAGGAGCGGCTATGCATGTGCAAGTGCGGAAGCGCCATGTTTCGCGCTGGTGATAAACAACTGGGGGCGGCCTCACAGCCGCATTAACCTCAGGGAGCCGCTAGGCTCGGTGTTCAGTTTCATCGCAACACTTTCCCTTTGGGAGAGTCACACGAGGGGGCTGGGCACTGATAACCCACAAGTATAGGGGATCGCAATAGTTTTCGAGGGTAGAGTATTCAACCCAAATTTATTGATTCGACACAAAGGGATCCAAAGAATATTCTCAAGTATTAGCAGCTCAGTTGTCAATTCAACCACACCTGGAAACTTAATATCTGCAGCAAGGTATTTACTAGCAAAGTAATATGATAGTAGTGGTAATGATGGTAAAAGTAATATTTTTGGTTTTATAGTGATTGTAACAGTAGCAACGGAAAAGTAAATAAGCGAAGAACAATATATGAAAAGCTCGTGGGCATTGGATCGGTGATGGAGAATTATGTCGGATGCGATCGATCATGCAACAGTTATAACATAGGGTGACACAAAACTAGCTCCAGTTCATCAATGTAATGTAGGCATGTATTCCGAATATAGTCATACGTGCTTATGGAAAAGAACCTGCATGACATCTTTTGTCCTACCCTCCCGTGGCGGCGGGGTCCTATTGGAAACTAAGGGATATTAAGGCCTCCTTTTAATAGAGTATCAGACCAAAGCATTAACACATAGTGAATACATGAGCTCCTCAAACTACGGTCATCACCGGTAATGGTCCCGATTATTGTCACTTCTGGGTTAACGGATCATAACACATAATAGGTGACTATAGACTTGCAAGATAGGATCAAGAACTCACATATATTCATGAAAACATAATAGGTTCATATCTGAAATCATGGCACTCGAGCCCTAGTGACAAGCATCAAGCATAGCAAAGTCATAGCAACATCAATCTCAGAACATAGTGGATACTGGGGGTCAAACCCTAACAAAACTAACTCGATTACATGATAAATCTCATCCAACCCATCACCGTCCAGCAAGCCCACGATGGAATTACTCACACACGGCGGTGAGCATCATGAAATTGGTGATGGAGGAAGGTTGATGATGATGATGGCGACAAATTCCCCTCTCCGGAGCCCCGAACAGACTCCAGATCAGCCCTCCCGAGAGAGTTGAGGGCTTGGCGGCGGCTCCATATCGTAAAACGCGATGAATCCTTCTCTTTGATTTTTTTCTCCCCAAACACGAATATATGGAGTTGGAGTTGAGGTCGGTGGAGCGTCAGGGGGCCCACGAGGCAGGGGGTAGGCGCGCCCCCACCCTCATGGACAGGGTGTGGGCCCCCTGACGTGGATTCTTCTTCCAGTATTTTTTATATATTCCAAAAATAATCTCCGTTGATTTTCAGGTCATTCCGAGAACTTTTATTTCTGCACAAAAATAACATCATGGCAATTCTGCTGAAAATAGCATCAGTCTGGGTTAGTTCCATTCAAATC